>NW_004797738.1:146047-193971 GCF_000002075.1 Aplysia californica | reverse complement strand
GGGGGGGGTTGTCTGTTGTTTCTGCCTTTCGCCAAAACTGGTGTGACAGTCATTCAAAAACGTAGTACTGTCATTTTGTTTTCAATTCGTCACTCAAGATTCTCGTGGTGTTCTGGTGTGCTTTCCCCCTACTCTCCTATCAAACATCTATTGTTCTTATCTCTCCTTTTTTTTGTGTGTGTGTTTGTTGCTCCCTTGTAACATCTTTATTCTTCGGCACTTATATGACCTTATTGAGTTGTAAGTGCAATAAAAACCCTTACTAAAACTAAAACGTGAGTGGTTGGCGGGTGCTCTGGAATGGTTTGCTCTTCTTTCCTATCAAACATCTATCGTCCTTATTTCTCCTCCTTTTTTGTGTTTGTTACTCTCTTGTACCACTCTAATCTTTGGCACTTATATGACCTTATTGTGTTGCAAGTGCCGTAAAACACTTACTTAAACTGAAACAACAGAAGATCCTCTGTTGTGGCTGAAATTGCTTCAATAAAGCAAAATTGTTGTACACTGAAATGCAAGCTTTTAAAGATATAACATGCTTCCTTCCTCTCATTTACTGAAACAGTCGGACAAATTAACTGCATGCCTGTATGTTTTTGACATCGTAAAATTAGACTGTGCTAGAGTAAAATCTAAAAGTTCTCAGTCGTGTGAACAGAGAGCTTAAAACAATTATAATCAATTTAGAAAGTTCTCACAGGCACATCTGAACACCTAGCTTCCTGCTCCATACAGTGGAACTCGGATTCAACGAGGCATGACCTAAAATCTTGTTGAATCCGAGTGTTCATTAAAGCCAACATGAGGTTTTTGTGTAGATAATTACAGGCACTGAGCAAGTAATGAATACAGGGAAGTAACAAGTGGTGCCAAAAATGCTTGCGTATTATGAGCTGTGCAAAATAAGACAGATTTGTTCAAATGCACGTCTGTGTCATCTCGACTGTTTGACAAAACGTTGCGTTGCTGTATAGAGCCAAGCATATGGCAACTTTTGATTCCATACACCAACGCACAATTCATTACATAGATCTGCGTCAAGACTAGCTTATCAATAAAAAAAATAATATCATTTCATTGCAATTTATATGATCAGTTGCCGGGGGGGGAGAGACTGATGCATTTGTATCTGCGACATTCCATGCCCAGACCACTGATGCCCCCCCTCTGACACATTCAAACACAGTCACACGTGTGCAGGCTACCCATCCAACCCAGACACGCTACAGTAGACACGTGCACGTGCCAGTATGAAACAAGGACGCTGATCGGTCACATGCAATCGGCTAAGCGAATAATGGTTCATGATGCAGGTGCAGGGATGGTATTTGGGAATAGATAAAAGTTTGTTGTGGGAAAAAATAAGCGAAGACACGTACGCAGGGCCTGCTCACCCTGGAAGCAACCTCGTTGAATCCGAGCTTGCTGATTTAAGTGTTAGTTGCATCCGGGTTACTTTTATTGATTTTAAAGAAGAAAAAAAAACGGGGAAACCATCTCCTTTCGTTGAAGCAAAGTTCCGCTGTACTCCTAATAATTCTCATGTCGCTGATATGAGTCACCTATTATTCGAGGCAAAGAGTTAAGTTTGCCATAGTTGAGACAGTGTGGGGATTTTAACCACATGCGGATAACTTTAGAACGACAGATGTACGCCACTGGCCGATATTTATAGTGACAACAATCTTGTTTGACTTCCCTTTACTTCCCAACTTGAAGTCAGGTACCCATTAGAGGTGGGTGGGCGGAAAAAAAAAATCCGTGGCCGAACCTGGACTTTCTGCTTTGGAGACAAGCGCACTAACCACTCCGCCACCATGCCACTATTGGCTACAGGCTTTAAAAATACTGCAATTGTGCTTTGTGGTCGTGTTGCCTCCGTGAATGACAACAAAGTGGGAATCCCACAATGACGTCAAACAAGATGGTTGTTACTATAAATATCGGCCAATGGCGTACATCTGTCGTTCTAAAGTTGTCCGGATGTATTTTAATCAGCCATTGATGATGGGGTACTGCTTCTACTGGTAGGTCCTACTTCTTTTCTTTTTTTATATTGTATCTGCTTAATCTTTCTTTTCCCCTGCACTAAATCAATGGCTGGATGCAAATACTGACAAACATCAAAAGGCATGTGTCCGAGTCTTGCATCTAGCCATCAAAATGACCTTTATTGTGTCAGTGGGCACCTTTTCAAAGAAAAGGTCCATAAAAAAAAGATTTCAACCATCAATCTAGATAACTTTTGAAGGTCCCACCCTCTCTTTCCATTGTGAAAGTTCAGCACCCCGGCTGACTCGCACTGAGTCTATGGTGAAATGATGTTCTTCATCTTGCACCCACACACATACGCACACAAACAAGTTCACAGATGTCTCAAATAACATTAATTCAACAACAAAAGTACTTGCATTCATATATATTATAATTTATATTTGCACATACAAATGCGAGTCAGAATGATTTTGAAGATGATAAAATTAGGAAAAAAAAATATCAGTCATGACCCTTACAACATACCACATAATAATGTGCAGTATAAAGGTATGGTTTGTGGTGAAGTATAATTTTGCATCATCAACAACCAATACAAGACGTAAGTTCCAAAAACACATTCAAGTGTGTCACAACTGACAACTCTTTTATCCTCTTTGTGGCAGCAAAACATTGTCCAGAGACTCACATTCACAAGAAGCTGCACTCAGTCCATTCAAAGTGATCACACTTTCAATTTTACAAAAATTAAAATACAAATAAAATTAAAATGCAACCTGCGCAAGCAACCAATCCTCTCTTCCATCATTATGCATAACGAAAAAACATTTCTGAGGACACAATGCAAGTCTGATGAGGTTTGGACTCCTTCAAACAATGAGGTCATTTCAGGACTAGGAAATTCTTTATTTCTTTTTGCAGATCAAACGTACGCGTTTTCACATCCCATCAACACAATTTAGATCATTTAAGTTAAGAGGCGAGCTTTCAACCCTAACTGTCAGGGCCAACCTGGGCTGAGAGGGATACAAAATCTCTTTAAAATAAAATAAATTTGAATATATATATATGTGAGGCAGCGTGGTGGAATCAAGCTCTCGTCAATTTTTGGGCATATTGAGTTATTGGTATCATCTTAAAGCTTGTTCATTTGTCTTGCTTTCAATGAAAAAAATACCCTTCCATCTTCAATAAAAGTGGAGATATTTGGGATTGAAGGAGGTGGGGGTCACCTGGTTTAAGAGGTAAAATTAGGGAGAAAATGGCCGCCAAAGATTGGTGAATTCCAAAGCTGGAGAGTCCATGGAAACTGTAAGTCTATATTTTTGTGCCTTTAATCAACGTTTTCTGTGAAATCCTCAAAGGAATGTGTTTGTAAATGGACATAAAAGGTCTTGAGCCAAAATACAAAAATTTGAGAAAAATTGCTAAGCAGGGAGAAAACTGCTGTTTTCTTCGATTTCATTATTTTGACGAGAGCCTGATTGCAACACGCTGCCTCACATATAGTTTCAGTAGTTTTAGATTAATAGAACAATAATAAAAGGAAAGTAACATCAAGGTCATATCACAATTGTCATGGTCATTTTCTTTTTTTCAGGTTTCAAGTCAGAGTTAAGGTAAACATACACATGTTTCTTGTTTCATATCCTATAGTTAGGTTTTGTTCTGTATCCTAAAAGTCCAATTCCTTGAACTTCTTCACTTTTGCACAAGTCATAAGGTTGACTCATATAAACAAAATCTGTTTAAATTAAGTTTTCTGAAAACAACAGAAAATAACTAAGACAATTGTTCTGACCATGAGAATATGCTCAAACAGGATACCAGCATCACAGAAAGCCTTGGTTTTCTTTTTTATAATGGGTAAACAATCAGCTCTGTGTGGTAAGAAACCCCTGAAACTTAGAGCAGGCAACCGCTGTAACAATTTATTTCCAACCCATCTTTTTTATTTATCCCATTTCATAAAATGACACCATATCGCGACCTCAGTGCCCTTTTGTCATATCTCCATATTTTTTTTTACATTGAAAATATGACTTCTTCTCACTCTTTGTTATGAACTGTTTTCACTGTAAAAAAAAAAAAAAATGGACATACGACATGAAAACACTGAGGTCGCGATATATAGGTGATTTAGGGGGTGGGCTTCAACCCTGCTAGTCAGGGCCAACCCCGGCTGGCAGAAATAAAACATCCAAGCGGACAGACTGAGAAACTATAAAAATTCTCCCCACTCGAGACTTGAGTCTCTTGCTATGCAACAGCAAAGCCCCTAGCTGCTATACTACAGACATCAGTCTCTTTTTTCAACAGCATCCCACATGACGTCATCCTGAAAACATTGTCCGACCAAACAGGGACCCTAAACTCAAGTAAGTAAAAATTATTTCCTTGTATTTTTGACAATCAAAAAGAAAATCCCCCAAAAAAATTTTGAAATCTCTGTAAGACTCATTTTCAGGAACTTTAGTTTTACTAAGAGTTTTACGGCACTTGCAACACAGTAAGGTCATATAGGTGCTGAAGAATAGAAGTGTTACAAGAGAGTAACATACACAAAAAAAAAGGAGAGATAAGGATGGTAGATTTTGTTAGGAAAGAAGGAGCAAACCCCACCAGAGCACCCGCTAACCACCCACATCAGGAACTTTATGACAGGTTGAAAAACAAACTGACAGAAGCCTGTGAGAAGAATGTGTGCTGGGGGGGGGGAGACAATTGGAAAACTCACACAAGAGAAACAGAAAAACCTTTCATACCAAAAGTATGGCTTTCTTTTTACCAAAAGAGTGTGGTGATTGTGTAAAAAGATGCACATTAAATTAGCATAATAATGATGACAATGAAAGAAAAACAACTCATCAAAATACTGACCTATTAGAATACAACTTGTCCACTCAATCCCGACAGAAATACTATAGGGTTAGGTCTTTATCAGAAAAACTAATTAAAATTTTTTAAAAACAGGTTCTGCACCCAACCTCTACGATGAGACTTTTTCTTCATATTGAGTTAATTAAAAGAGGCAACAGTAAGAGAAGAAGACTAAACATGACAGTACTGTCCAGAAAGTAAGTTCCCCTGAGTCATAAAAACAAACAATGACAAAGACTGAAAGACATACAGATAAAAAAGAAAAGATTTCATGTACAGCTAGCAAAGACAGATGACGGACTGTACAATATATCTATGCATTCCTCAGGATAAAGAAACTTGCTATTTGAACAGAAATAGATAAATAGGTATTGCACAAAAAGAAAAAAAAAACCCAACAATTCTATTATTACTCCATCATGTAGAAAAGTTCAGATCATATCAATGCACACATTATTATATTATCTTATTTCTGTAGGCAAAGGGGATGGGGGGGAAAAGTTCATATGTTATTGGTACAATGAAGGTTACTGAAAGTTGGAAGTTGGGAAATGCATCAGTGACAGGTAGACAGACAGACAGACAGACAGACAGACAGACAGACAGACAGACAGACAGACAGACAGACAGACAGACAGACAGACAGACAAACAGTCAGGCAGGTAGAACGGCAGACAATCTGATAAAAAGACAAGACAGATTCAAGAAGGCACAAAGATAGGAAAAAATGGGTGGGTCTACACATCACTGGTATGTCACAGTCATGGTAGACAACAGATGGCAACACAGGGGGCATGGGACTAGTTCATCTCAACTTTTTTCTGTTTTGTTTTTGTGGAGGTTTTCCCAATAAAGAGAAGCAGTTATAAATTCATGGCCATTCATGGCTAAACAGACTTACAGTTTTATAATTAAGAGAAGTGAGTTATTTAAAAATTGGAGCAGTAACTGAATGAGATAGAAGGAGCCCTAAGACTTGATAGTAATAATAGAGATGTCAGAGTTGTATTATTCCCAACTAGACACAGTGTTGGTCATTTTAAAGGCAGTAACCAGCTGTTATAGACTGAAATAACTTCCGGTACATAGGTTAAGAAAAACAAAAGAACAAATTATCTATTCCAATCTCTCCTAAAAGAGATGATTAAGGTAGAACTTAGTAATTTTTCTGCCTGCACACTTTCCACACACATGCCTCTTTTTATTTTCTGTCATTAAAAAAAAATAAATGATTAGAAACACTGTCAGCTCGATATGACCATAATGATGCTCAAGGCAGTGACAGCAGTCAGCCATATCATCCCTGCAGAACTCTTAATTGCTTCCTCCGAAAATGTAGTTGTTGTTTTTTTTACCTAAATTCTGACTGATATCACACAACTCAACCTGCAATTAGCTTTCAGCAAAGTTAACCTATCCAAATAGTCGCTACAACATAAGATTCAAAACAGGTGAAATGTGTATAATAACCTTTCTTTTCAGTTGTTTTCACTTTCCTGTAAAATTTACAGAAAGCGAGCCAGCCATTTCAAATCCCACAACAATGACATGTCATTACTGCAGCCTTGAAGTCTTAATGAGCTAATCAGATATAACTAGCCATTGGTCCCTCTTATCAAATGCCAACATTGGCACAAAAAAGATGTCATAAACAATGCACTAACTTAATACGGAATGAATGGATGTTATCACAACCAGTACACTATTCGTACAAAGGAAAAGACACCCTTTTCAAATTAAAGTCATTTTAAGTTATGCGGAGGAGCGTAAATGCACATAATGATACATTGTAGACTTTTGAATTCAAATCACTTTACAGTAACAGAGTCCACTTACACCAAATACTGCGAGACCACCAGATTTTCTTCACTTAAACCCTGTTTTTGGTTTAGAGAGATTGCTAAAATAGTAAAAAAAATCGTTGTTTTCAGATTATCCGTGTTCAGTTTAAGCCAACACTATTGTAGATCTATATTTTTTTCCACCTGTTAGACAGTCAGGCGCACAATGTGTTCAGAAAGTTTGATAAAGAACCAGAAGAATGAGTGCTCCCTTAGGTCAGGGGTCACCAAACCTTTCATCCTTTCCAGAGTGGGCTGAATAACAGGGAAACCAGAGCATGGGCAGGATAACTATTTTGTCCAATACTTTACACAAATACATAAAAAATGTAGACAACCAACTGACCAAGATATATATACAAAATATAAAATACACACCCACAAAATTAAAAGTTTTTAAAAGTAAAAGCCTGTTTACTTTGCACAAGAGTTCATTGAAATATTAAATTATTTCTGTCACTAAATCAGGAGCATGTTACAAACATTGTCCTCCAAGAATTTTTTTTCCAAGTATGATGGCATGGCAGCGAGCCACAGGAACCGACTCCACTGGCCAAACTGGCTTGCTGGACAGTATGGTGACCCTTGCCCAAGGTGAAAAGGCAAGATAGTATCTCCTGACAGACAAAAACTTGATGAACTATGCCACAACCTGATTGATAACTGCTCAATCAAAATCAACAGAAATTATTTTTTTAAAAACCACCCACCAAAACCACGGGAGACTGTGGCAACATGTCTTTTCTTAAAGCTGCATTTCCTTGCAAGACTCCAGGTTCAGCAGGTTCAACTGACCACAACATGTGGCCACCACCTACCCACCCACATAACAAATACATCCACTTTTCATGACTCAAAATTTCCAAATCTATAGCTATTTATTTATCCAGAAGCATTTCACCAGTAATTCAATCATTCAGCATGTCACAAATGTGACAAAACCATTAACACTACACACATAGTTACCTTCTTCACGAGAAACTGGTTGTTTGTTGGTTTAAAGAGAAGCAAATCAACATAATGGTCATTTAATGGTGAGAAACAGTAAGACAGACAGGCAGAAACAGCTGAGGGAAAATAGAAAAGTAGGACCTACCAGTGGCACCCTCAAACCACCCGCAAGAGAAACTCTTGAGGAAAGCTTCATCAACCGAATTGTGTTCGACTAGATATCAATGTTCAATAAATCTTTATGAAAATTATGTTCAACATAGAGTTTTTACGCCCTTATCGACACAATTTACATCATTAAGGAGGCCAGCTTCTAAGTTCTACCATACCTTTCAGGGCAAAATGGGATGAGAGGGCTACATTGTCTCAGCAGAAAGACCCACATACTCAATACAAACTATCCCTACATGGAAACAGAAGTCAGGTCATTCTGCATGCTGCAGTGAATCACCCAACCACCACACCAGAGAGAGAAAAACAAGGTAAGAGGTAACTGAAAGAGGAGAACATCAGCACAATGGTCACTTGGGAAATCACAGAGAGAAGCCAACAAACAAGAGCTTGCCAGGGACATCTTCCAACCACCAAAAAACAAACAACTTCATACAGTTCAACAGTGCAAATACAGCAGCAGAGTGCACAAATCTGTGTATACACAAATTTACATAAAGCATTTCTCTTAAAGGTGGGAGAAAATCAAACACAATATTTCTGCGTCGGTCGCTATTGCACATAATTTCTCCTGAAATTTGAAGCTAAACGATTGTTCTCAGAAAAGCATACGTACAAATCTTGCTTTTTCTTATTTAGTCATCACAAGGACACGTTCTAAAAGCTAAAAAAAAAGTCAAGCTAAGCAATTGTTGTCTTTAACTCGTATCAATAAAATAAAAATAATTGACCACAAGTCTCGTCTTACTACTTTGTGCACTAGATCGAACTCTTTTCATTAACGAGCGGCGCATATTTAATGGCACTGAGACATATCTATGTGGGAGGCAATACCCACAAAACTAATAAATAAATGAAAAATGACCATCATGGACACAGCAGTGGTTCCAGTTGACCACATCAATGACTTCATTCCTGACAGACAACCTCTGGCACGCACAAGAAACACTTCAAGTTTACAAGTTATAAGAGAACCAGCGCCTGGGACATGGGAGACAACGTTTTTCCTCAAAAGACAGGTCCCCTTGTGTATGCAATGGTATTGTGAAGTCGGGGGTCACAGCCATTATGACAAGCCATAAACGGTAATCGCTGAATAAAGACGCTTTTATCTCGAGGTATCACTCAAAAAATAAAACTTCTATAGCCCAGGCTTTTTTCCTTCATAATTTCTTATTCGGATTCCATCCCTCCAAATGTAGCATTCAGGTTTGTGTTTAACTCACCCAGGACCAAAACGTCTAGTTACAAGACACAATCATTCCACTAAAAGGTAGGAGTTGACAGAAAAATGTACAAATATTCAACTAGGACACAACAATGTAAGATGGTGAAAAGCGCTGGTCAATAAAAGTCAACAGTGGATAATTGAAAAACATGCTACAGTATTTGGAACTAAAAATGCAAAGATGTAAATGCTTTGTGCATATAAAGTTTTGTCCCAACTAAATCTGTAAAAATTTGGGACCAGTTCAGTTATGTCAGTGTGCCCATGAAAGCTTACGCTCAGGTTCCACTTGGCAAAGACGGATGAAAAAGAACACAACGCATCTACAGACCGGTTGAGAATGGAGTAGACATACCGACATCGCTTACACCGAAGTTTACCTACAGCATCAGACACAGAAAAGCGAAATCCAAATTTCCATCCCCTTGTGCAGACCTCAGCGCACAGCCAGTGACTGAAACAAAACTCCAGGATCACAGGGCAACAGAATCAAGAATTTACAGCACTATCAAACACTCTTAGATCATGTAAGTGCCACTGACATAGGTGATATCTCAGGGTTCCTAAAACAGTTCCATTGAGAAGACACTGGTCACAGAAACATGTCTCACACACACAGTCAGAACCACAAACAAGTCACAATTGGTCCAGAGTTGTACCCAAAACCTGGATTTTAAAGAATCAGATTCTATTTTCCCTTTCATTATTTGTGTGTGTGTGTGCATGTGTGTGTGTGTGTGTGTGTGTGTGTGTGTGTGTGTGTGTGTGTGTGTGTGTGTGTGTGTGTGTGTTTTATATTATATATGCTCATATTTCCATTTCTCAGGATATTTTCACTTTCCTCTGAAAGAGAATTAATAAAAGCTATCTTATTGTATCTCACCTCTTTACAATGAGGAAAAAAAAACCCAAACAGTCAACAGCTGACACAGCCGGATTTCAGGGAACAGGAGAGCATCACAAAATACAACATGTGTATAACCAAAGTACCTACAATACTGAAACCTTCAGTTACTGACAAGAGTACTTAATCGCATAAATTTAGATACATTGGTTGACAGTTACAGACTTTTTCTGCTAGGCACACATATCAAAGTTGTCAGGGGGCAAACCAGTGAAGTCTGAAATTTCCTATTTTCTTTTTTTAAACACTTTGCTTCCTGCATCTGATTTCCTAAGAGAGGTATGAATATCAAGCTAAAGAAGAAAACACTTCTGATCCCTAAAGCACATGTACAAGATCCCGATTTCTGGATTTACCTGGAAAATGTAACCATCTATTCAAGTGTCAACGGCCAAGTAAATCAACCTTAGGTTTCATTCTGTGATGTAGAAGCTGAATAAATCGGCCACAATTTGAGATGCTGTTGTAACTCATTTATCCCAGTTTTTTTATACCGCCAAACATTTCAACTCCTTCACAAATAAGCTCTATTTCTTTTTTACACTGTGCTTTCTAACAAGGTATAGATTTATGGCATTTACTGGCTCACTTTGCCTGTTCTCAGACATTTTCCAGGGTACTATGGTGAATTCACTATTTGTTAGCGAGACTTGAAGGGTAAGCTTGCATGGACTTGGCTGGTTTGCTTTGACCAGCAATAATACTCGGTGCTTGACAGTAAAGCAGTAATGGAGTATTCCTTCTTATATATTCTAAAATATTTGACACAACCCAAAAGTGGACACATCACATTTGACTTTCTGGGACTACAATGAAGTCCCAAACTTCAGGAAACACCCCACTTTGAGTGGCTGCGAGCTACCAGTGTCATGATTCCACCACTCCGAGATACAGTGAGACAGCTGCCTCCTCCGCCCCCCGCCCCCACAGCAACGTTATCACAGTCACAAGTTGTTTCCTTCACTCGCCAAACGGGACTAGAGGCAGCCACAGAAGCAGCAGGACTGGGAAAGCTGATGCACGGGAGTGACAGCTGACCGAGTGGGGCCGTCCGTCACCTGATGTCCCACACGGCCTTGGTGTTCTGCACCAGACCGTCCAGGCCTTTGAGCGTGTTAAAACTCCCTGAGTAGAACACGAGGTCGGAGATCACAAGTCTGGGGAAACACAATTTGTCAATGTAAGAACAAGAAAAATACTTGAGGTGTGCTGATCAATTGAGTTTCCTCTTAGAGTTTAGCCCTCTTCCTAGGTAGAACTTTTACAATTTATTGGTATGAAATTATAAAAAAGACATGTTAAACTAGAAGAAAATGGCATCAGTTGAAAATCTTTTTCTTTGACCAGTAAGTCAATTTTCATACCATACCTCCAGTCACAGGTTGTGAGATGTAACTCATTTTGTCAACACGCCTGGCATATTACAAAGAAATTACAGTGTCCCTTTGCCATACATGGTGAATAAAAAAAGATGGGAGTTGCCCATACAAATGACAGCAACTATTTAAAGACGCCTCAGCACTCGTTTCGCAGAACAATAATATACTACATAACTCTCCACATAATGACATATATACACTGGTAAGAACAGGGGGGAAAATGCAGTTTCAGGAACACTCAAATAGACAAAAAGGCTTTTCTCTCACTGGAAAACTAGAAGGCCAAAAAGAGGCATTGGTACACCATGAGCAACTTAGAGAACTTGAACAGAAGGACAACGGAGAAAGACTGAAGACTGGGACATCAAAGGTTTTCTTTGAGAACATCTGAGCAGAGAAAATGAGTGGCAAACTGACATCGCGGGTGTCTTTGTTGATTCAGATCTGCCACTCCATGACAATACAATATTTGCTTCTTTCCTGTTTAATGTTAATTCCATTTGTAGATCTTAGCCATTCTCAAAGGGTGAGCACTGCTTGAGTGTCTTTCCTCTGCACCCAACAAAGGAAAAATTTATATATGAAAAAGACTTTCAATTCTGAAATGATCAAATGTGTCAAGACGTGGAGGAATCAGGCGCTCGTCAATTTTTGGGCATATAGGGTTATGGGTATCATCTTAAAGCCTATTCATTTGCCTTCAATTTAGTAAAAAAAAATCCACCTATGTAGAATAGAAGTCAAAATATTTGCGATAGAAGAAGGTCAGGGACGCCTGGTTTCATAGAGGTAAAATTAGAGAGAAAATGGCTGCCAAAGTTTGGCAACTCCCATAGCATGAGAGTCCTTGGAAACTGAAAATTTACTTTTTTTAAAATTCCTTTAATCAATATTTTTCAGTAAAATCCACACAAAAATTTGTTTTTAAAAGGACGTAAAAAGTGTTGAGCCAAAAAAAAAAGAAAATGAAAAAAATAATTGCCCATCGGCCCAAAAAAAAAGCTGATTTCTTTGATTTCATTTGACAAGCGCCTGATTTCACCAGGATGCCTCACAAATATATAACGTAATAAAAGTTGGTCAAAGTCCACCACTTTATCAATGTCAGAGAAAGACCAGGGAGTTGGGAACAGCCTGAGAGTCCCTTGACTTACCCACACTGAGGTCCTCCGTCGTGGGAGACGCCCAACACCACCAGACGCCGGCCCAGGATACGCATGAAAGACTCATTCATTCTCTCAAACAAGAGCTGGGGAAGTCAGGATATTATCATCATAAATCAATATAATGAGGCAAATACAGTCAAAACTGTCCAAGATGACCACCCATTGTCGAGGAGAAAAGTGGTTGTATAAGATGGATGGACTTTTTGAACGGTGTCATTGTAATACTTTTTTTACTGCAAGGGGGAGCAATTGGCAGGGGTTGCAAGTGATTGTCTTGGACAGGTAGTCGTAAAACCAGGTTTAACTGTATCTCACTTACTTGTGGTCTACTTGCTTCCCACATGTACCCAGAGTGTGACTTCCTACACCAGCAGAAAGACATACTTCTCATTTCAATAAAAATTTAACTTCCCCAGCATCAGTCAAAAATATTTCCAATATCTTTGGCAAGCATTACCTCCTATCAATCAAAACAACTGGTGAAGACACAAAGATACAAACTCAACTTGAAAAATCAATATATCCCACCTTCAGTTTAGTTTTTAGTTTTAGTAGAGGTTTTACGGCGTTCGCAACTGCATCAAGTCATATGAGCGCCAGAAGATTAGAGGTGTTACAAGAGAGTAACAAACATAAAAAAGAAGAAGGAGAGAAAAGGATGATAGTTGTTTGATAGGAAAGAAGAAGCAAACCACACCAGAGCACCCGCCAACCACCCAAACACTTTCAGTTTGAGAGTTTTCGGCTGTGCTTACAGCTCACAACAAGTTTCCAATAGGTAAAAGTAGCAGAGCAGTGAGTACTCACTGGCAATTTTAAAAAAATCCTGAACTGAATGGACACGTGGAAATGGGCGTACAAAGATTCAAAATTTACAGATCATATTTGTGCAATACAGCTTGAATCAAGGCAGTCTTTATATAAATATTTGTGCAAATCAGGCGGTAAAAAATTAGCCGAAAGATCGTTCGCCCACCTTGCTCCGTCAGTTTGGAACTCTCTTCCCCAACCCTTGAGACATACAACATCTGAGTCTAAATTTAAAAAATCTTTAAAGACACATTTAATTACATCCTTTTTAAGTCAGTAGATTCATGTTCAGTACAATGTTATGTAAATGTCTATGTATCCATTTATGTATTTTGTGAATTGCAGTGTATATATTATTTTATTCTCATTTCGTGACGATGTGTAATCGTGTGCGTGTGATAAGCAAGTAGATGTGTGTGTGTGTGTGTGTGTGTGTGTGTGTGTGTGTGTGTGTGTGTGTGTGTGTGTGTGTGTTTGTGTGTGTTTTGGCATACATGTGTGCGTGTTATGTGTTCGTGAGTGTGTATGTGTGTGTTTGTGTGTGTGTATATGTATATGTGTGTGTGTTTGTGTGTATATGAGTGTGTGTGTGTGAGTGTGTGTGTGTGTGTCGCGTGCATGAATATTTTTCTTACATGCATTTATGTAAAGCGCCTAGAGCTGTGTTTACATGGGAGTGGGCGCTATAGAAATGATCTTCATTATTATTATTATTATTATTAAAATCCAGGCAATTTCAGAAATCTGGATTTCCGGATTTCATTCGACAAATCAGCACTTCCCTTCAAAGAAAAGATATTTACAGAACCAACCAGCTGTTTCTTTAGTCAAATCTGACAGGATATACCCCGATCAGGTAAAATTAACCAATTGTCTCTTGGGTTGAACACCAACAGGATATACCCAGATCAGGTAAAACTGACCAATTTCCTCTTAAGTCAAACACCTACAGGACATACCCTGATCTGAGGCAGGGGCAAGATGCCCACCAGCGCCTCATGAAGCTTGGCCATCTGCTTGCAGATAGAGCGGAAACACTGGGATGGCATCGGGGCTTTCACTTCATACTGGGGAAAGACCAGATTGCAACAGTAAAAGTGGATGTTTTACACCCCCTATCAACCCACTTTACATCTTTTGGGAGGCAGGCTCTAACCATGTCTGCCTGTCCTGGTCAATGCGAGCTGAAGGGAATTCAAATTCCCACAGGAAAGACAGAAATACTCGATGAAGATTCTCCTCACATAGGAATTCAACTCCTGTCTTCTGCATGCGACAGGGAATCGCCTTACCATTACTGCCGGTTAAGGTGCAATAATGTAATTTAAAGACATTTAGTTTTACTTTTTGTAGAGGTTTTACGGCACTCGCAACTGCATTTGGTCATATGAGCACCAGAAGATTAGAAGTGTTACAAGAGAGTAACAGACATAAAAAAGAAGAAGGGGAGATACGGACGATAGATGTTTGATAGGAAGAAGAAGCAAACCACACCAGAGCACCCGCCAACCACCCACAATATAAGACATAATCCCATAAAACAAAATAAGATACGACAAGACAAGACAAGACTAAATTCTCGTCTTACGTTGACATTGAGTTAGGTGAAGCACATCAACACATTCATGTTTATTTAGAGCAGGGGAAAAGAAAGACAGACAGATAGACAGACAGACAGAAACAGAGGGAAAAGAAAAGAAACAAAACTACTCGTGGCACCATCCAACTACCTGCACTGTCCAATCACAGAGAGTTTTTAAAAAATTGACAAATGTATAGCTTTAATCCCCATTTCAACACTATACTAACATGTACCTCTCCGACAGAACTTATCCAAGTTAGCTGCATTTTTATTTACCTATTCCTCCTATGACGTTTTGAAACATTTACTAATTTCCTGAGAAGCATTCAGTGCAAGCTGCCATTTTACAAGCCCTTAAACAATAACACTGACGAGATCTTTCACCATCTCAGCTGCACACCAATTCCCCCCAGCGTGAAATTAGGAAAAAATAAGTGTAGTGTCTTTCCCAAAGACAGAGATGAGTCCAGACCAGAATTCAAACCCATGTCCATACAATTGTGAGCCCAGCATCATAACCATAGAGACAATCAATGACGCAAGTATCAGATAATAATATTTCATAGAACAGAACAGAAAGAGAAAAAGACTAGGGTGATATCACTTTTATGAGAGCATCCAAGAAAAGAAATGAGTCGTCATCCTTGAATGCCAAAGTGTCTCAAGTCTGGCACTTGGAAAAGAAGAAATTTCTTTGGAAAATCTCCAATACTCACTTTGGAAAGCTGAGCCTCAGCCATGTTCTCTGAGATACTGACCAATTTGTGGTTGATTTCCTCTATATGGTCATCATAGTCCTGTGAAACAATAGACAGTGGTTAGTTTTAATAAGAGTATAACGACACTTGCAAACACAAGGTTCCCTTTTATGAGGCAAGTATGCAAGACAAAACTTTTGCAGGAATAATAACTTCACGTTTGGGCCTCTTAATAGAGAGAAAACTGAAAGACAGCATATATGTATATGTTCTCGAGTCAAGAGTTGAATAGACTGGGGGAGCGCAGGTTGCAGTAATGCTGAAACTCTTGTAGTCTTGAAAATAGCTGGCACATAACTCTAATCATCCATGCAATTAGGCCCGCATTTTCATATAGTAACAACGTTTGACTTCCATCTCATATACACTCAAGGTGCACCCCCCCCCCCGCGCGAAAAAAGATCATGCCAAGGTTTTGTTCATTTATTTATTTTTTCTTTTTCCTTTCCCTTCAATTAGTACCTGTATCACGGCACGCACTTTAAGCCCAAGTGAAAAAAAATAACTCCCCCCGGTCATCCATACTGGTTAGGTCCCGAAAAACACCTCGACCAATGCGACGGGTGTGAATGAATTTTGTTGATCTCGACAACCAATGGTTCCCGACACACGCACTACTCACATGTACGAAGTCAGGTCACGTGATGCGAATGAGCGTTTGAAAGTTTAACTGACAGGTCTTGATGATGGACCCAACTAACCAGCACTCCGACCAAGTTTGCTTTTAAAGCAACGGCAGAACAACCAACAGATTATTCTTAGGCCCATGTCATAATTGTTACAGTAATCAGGACACCATAGGAGAATTCTGGGTTATAAAAGCAAAAGTAGATCTTGAGAGTAACAAAGTCTGAATTCAAAATTTAAATTACACCGATTTTAGTTGAAATAACGTGTGCGAGTCAACTACTAGATTCGGCATAGATGCTTTAGAAAATAGCGTCCAAGTTCCTGCCGATAAAAAGTCCAATCAGTGCTTCCAAGCAAAAGAGATTGCGAACTTTTTTTTTTCCTAAGAATCGGACGCAACAGACTCAATGACAAAAAGTCAGGATACTGGCGATTGATATCGTGAAAAATCGGGATGCTTGAGATTTGGAGCAAAAAAATCGGGATATCCTGATTAAATCGGGATGAGTGGCAGGTCTGCTGACTTCACCATGATGCCTCACATATATGTTCGATAAGCAAGGAGGAACAAACCACACCTGAGCACCTACCAACCACCTACGGCAGGCAGTGAAACAAAAGTTATGCCAAGAAGGTAAAAACCTATGAAACAGGAGTAAGACATAATTGAGGCAACATTGGAGGAGAGAACAGAGAGATGTATATCATCACTATCAGAGGGGTAGGGTAGCATCTATTGCTGAGTGTCTGGTATGCACATTAAGACATACAGAAAAAACAGAGAGATTGTTAACCCTTAGAGCGCTGACTTCTTTCCCCTTATATTTTCCCTCTGTGCTGAATTTATTTTGGAAAAACGCCATGTTTGCACATACACTTTTTTTTGGCTAATAACTTTTTTATTTGTCAAAATTTCTAATAAAGGTAAGAATAAAAGTTTTATAATATTGAAAGTTCTTTAAGAATATGTGAAGCAAAAAGTATTTTGTGAAGTTATTATTGTAGTAGTGGTGTTGGAGATGACTGAATAAAAACTGCCGGTTCATTAGATCTCTAGATCTAGACCAGAGTCTAGATGCATCGTAGGCCTACGTTATATTCCACAGTGTTAGCTCTAGCATCAAAACCCTCGAAATCATCTTCCGATTCAAGGAAAATACACGGAACATCTTCATCTGAATCTGATGCGACAGTATTTTCATGTTTGTCACGGGTCGCAATCGCGAATTTTCAGACTTCACTGTCACTCGACTTCAAAGTGAAACAAAAAACTCCTCGCGCCTCGATCGAAACCCGCGACAAGAAAAATAGCGACCGAAATCAATTCTGCGTAGTCTACCAGCCAGCAGTATAAAAATTAGTACTTCGTTCTTTTCGTATATCGCGTTATACTATGCCAATGTCTATCGCGACCGGCGGTCGCGATCAGCACTTAACGGAAGTTCGGGCCGTCACGACCACCAGCACTCTAAGGGTTAAGATATAAAACTGTCACACACCTGACTTGCAGCCCTGATCCACAATTTTTTAAAGTTCTTACTTTAGCCATATAATCATATGTCAATAAATGTACAAATCCCATGAAACTACAAGGTACGCCTACATTAGTTGAATTTGACATTAAACAGTCTCTTCTGGCACACAAGCAGAATTTGACAAAAACACACTTCTGGCACACAATTCGAATACAAATGAAAAATTTTGGGAGCACTGGTATAAACTGTGGCGAGAAAAAAAAGACTCCCTTGTTTGAGCGAACTCGGACAGACTTGCAGAAACACAAAACATAAAGTCTCAGCTATCTTTCTGATGCTCTCAAAGTATTTGACAAAACCTCTCTTTCAGTATACAGGTTGAATTTGACAAGTAAAAGTCTCTCTTCTAAGAGTCAATTCCAACAGACAGGCACAAAGTCCAAGATACCTTTGTGATCTTCTCAAAGTTTTTCAACATGTTGGAGCTCTTCCCTGGCAGCGTCTGCTGGAAATGATCCTTGACTTTGGGAATGAAATGAACGACCAGTTGTAGACACCGAGACGCTAGAGCTGGAATCACACAACAATTGGGAGAGAAATGAGCGTTTGTCAAAGAAATACAGATAATCCCAGGACCAAAGCAAACATAAAATTTGCACTTCATGAAAATAATGTCCTTTTCCTATCATTATTACAATGTATTGGTCTTTAAAAATAATCGTACAAGGTTTTGAAATAACAACTAAATAAATCAACTTCTTCACAAAATGACCAACAGTATCACACATGTAATTTTTTTCTTTTAATATCAAGTGTTCACTAGTAACTTTGGTCTTTGTATCAAATTTCTTTTTATGAAGGTAAACTGAAAATCTATTTCTTTTTACACAAAAACTCCACAGGTATGTAGTGCACTTTTCATTCTGTTCATATACAAGTACAAGATCTTATTGTTTGAAATCTAGGGCAATATGGTGACAGAACTGCCGTCGTAAGGGAAAACGACGAATGGTCGAAATTGTTCGATTTTTTTTATTTTTATATATTTTATAGAGTATTTAATTCTGCATCTGATGGTGTAAAAAATTTTGTCATATCATAATCCATTGTTGCGTAATTGAGAGTTGGTCGTTTTCCCTCACACTGGCGAGCTCCGAGCCAGAGCTCAGTGTAAGGGAGAACGACGAATGGTCGATCGGTCAAGGATCACTGCTCGTTCGGCGTTGTCCCCTGGTCTCTGCCGTTGGGCAAATTTGGCTTGGGCGACGAATGACAGTTGGTCACTGTTGCATCAGTACAAACATACAAGGCTTTTTTAGCAAACAAATACACCACCACCCCCTCCCCCGGAGTACCATCGACCAGGTTTATAAGAATGTATCACTTAGTGTGTCATTCTGTCTGTTTTCACGTTTTAGGCCTATGCTGATGGTGTGAATTGACAAGAGCAGGCGGGAGAGAGGGGAAAACGGATGGGAATAGGGGGAAAGGGGTGGGGATGGGAGGGTCAAAAAGTATTTAGGGAGAAATTTATTAGCACTGCATATTAGTGTCCGCCAGATGTTCACAGACTAACGTCATGTTAGTTTGTTGTCCAGTCATTTGACATCCCAAATCCCAACGATGGTTATAGTGCCGCAATTTGTCTAGCACGTGTCACTGGTCGACATCCTTATAGAATTACCAAGCATTTAATGACACTGCGTTATGAGAGTAAATTTCTTTGTCCAACTAAAAAAGAAGACGTATAGTGGCGACACTTAGTCTTGCTTTACGATTTTTTATGACTTGATGGAACGTTACGATCAAGTATAATAATGTCTTGCAGATTCAAACTGTCCTTGTCGATCTCTACTTTGTGGTATGTTTTCCGATCCGATCAACTGAATCCTTTATTAAATACAAAGCGTCACATTACCTCTCCCAAAAGCGTTTGTGATAGTCTTGTCAGATTGTTACATTTCTTTCGAGAAAGTTTGACTTTGCAATGATCTGATCGTATTATTGACATTGTAACTTTATTGATCCCTTTGGTCGTGCAGGGAACATTTTGCAATTAGCGAAAATAAAAGTAAAACTCGCTTCTGAAGAGAATAAAATAAATAGATATCATGGAGACCAAACTTTTGTTCTGAATGAGAC
Source organism: Aplysia californica (assembly GCF_000002075.1). NCBI lineage: Eukaryota > Metazoa > Mollusca > Gastropoda > Aplysiida > Aplysiidae > Aplysia > Aplysia californica. Next base: position 174,059 of record NW_004797738.1, on the reverse strand, counting down.
AGTTTTAAATCAAGCTGTTGAAAATGTGAGCACATCTGATTTGTACACCGACTAGTATTTAACCTAGCGAGGAAGGCAAACGAAGGATGTTTACCGAGTTACAGTTGAGATATAATAAACACGTAACTTTATTCGTATAATAGCTACTTTGTATACGTCTTATTTTTATTTGTAGTAACCAGTACACAGTAATTACTGTCAATAATGCATCACAACTGACCATTGCCTACGCCCATAAACGTTCACGAGTGTAAGGGAGAACGACGAACCGTACCATCCGTCGTTTTCACTTACATCCCAAGGCTCACCTGCGGGTGCAGAGTGTAAGGGAGAACGACGAATGTCGAATAACTTTGCTACTTTTTAACCTAAACCATTCAAACTTTAGAAACAGCATTATGAACACCCCAATCAGATATCTGGTGAATTACAGCTTAAAAGAGTGAAAAATAGAAGAGTTATAAAATGAAAACAGTTTTTGCCTCTCCTGAAAAATTTGCCTCGCTACCAGCGTTGTTTTCCCTTACGACGGCAGAGAACATGTGACTTCTAAAACCTACCAAGATTTCGGGTTGATATGGTCTTCAGGCCCACTAACTGCCTTGCTCCAGCCCCAATCAGCAACTGACAAGTCCTCGAATTGAACATCTTGGTAGAACAAAAAGTAAAAATAAACCTTTTTATCAGTATTTTATAAATGAGTAGACCAAGAAATGGAAATTTGACTTACATTTTATGAAAGAACAGAACAAGAATTACAAAAATAAACCTCTCTCATTCACATCTTATGACTTCTCTAATTCACATTTTATGATTGAGATTAATGCCCTGCTACACATCAAATTGGGTCTTTTCTTAGCCTGGCCACATGTGAGGGTTTTTCAATTCTTTTTCAAATTAAAACTTTTGGCAGACATCTCAGTATGAAAGAAAACTGGTCAGAAGGCAAAGTGAATATGCACAAAAAATGTCATTTGAAAGGCACATAAAAACAAATGTACAGAAATGCATTCAATAATTGCACAAAATAGTGCACTAAAAGAAACACAGAAATATGTACAGAAATGTGTAGCACACGGTACAGCTGTAAGCTGTAAGGCATCAGAAATGTTTTTGGTAGTTTGGTAAGAGTGTTACAGTCCTCGCAATTACATAAAGTTACATGAGTGCTCTTAGTTTTAGTTTTAGTAGAGGTTTTACGGCGCTCGCAACTGCATAGGGTCATATGAGCGCCAAGGGGTGGATGTCACCAGAGAAGTCCTTACAGGGAATCAGACTTACTCTGCTCACCTCTCTAGCTTCAACTGCACAAAGTCTGCTTCAACTATCAAGGCACCCTGGAAATAGCGGGTCACAAGAGTGTGACTAACATACAAAAGAAGTAGAGGAAAATGACGATAGTAAGGATTAGGAAAGAAAAAGCAGCAGTTCCCTGTTGTAGTTCAGGCACAGTTATGAGCACGACTGTTGGATCAGCCCATTTACAATTCTACTGAGCTTTAGAACGAGAAATGTCCCCCCTTTGGGAATGGCCTAAAGACACTTCAGTCAGTGGCACCGCCCCCGGGGGTTGAGTGCTCTTAGAAATGTTAACAAGATCCTCACCTTGAGCAGGTCAATAAGCCGAGTGAGAAGGTCAGGAGTCGCAGAGGGAATGTCTACAACACACTGGCAGTACTCCACCATCATCTTGATCAGCATCAGCACCGTCCTAGACAGGAGACAAAGACACGTAGAGTACATACAAAGTTTGATCACAAAAAGTGCAACAACGAGTGGGAACTTGGGTGTAAAATATTTGAGGATATACCTGAATGTGATCAGGAAAACATGTCATGTCATGATCTGCCTGAATGAGATTAGAATACAGGTGAGCTGAAGGAGCAAGGTCAGAAATTATAGTTAATGATGTGTATGAATATATGAGTGACCAAGGATTTTAAAATGTACGTGTATTATGGCAAGAGAGCATCGTCAGAAAAATGTAAGGATGTGTGTGTGTGTGTGTGTGCGCGCGCGCGCATGTGTACACGTGTGTACACGTGTGCGCATATGTGTGTGTGTGTGTGTGTGTGTGTGTGTGTGTGTGTGTGCGCGCGCGCACGTGTGTGTGCATATGTGTGTGTGTGTGTGTGTGTGTGTGTGTGTGTGTGTGTGTGTGTGTGTGTGTGTGTGTGTGCGCGCGCTTGTGTGCATGTGTGTGTGTGTGTGTGTGTTTGTGCGCACATGTGTGTGCATGTGTGTGTGTGTGTGCGCACATGTGTGTGCATATGTGTGTGTGTGTGCGCGTGTGCGCATGTGTGTGTGTGTGTGTGTGTGTGTGTGTGTGTGTGTGTGTGTGTGTGTGTGTGTGTGTGTGTGTGAGTGTGTGTGAGCATGACTAAACTCATGAAACTTGCTTAAATTACAAACTTGATGATACCACAGGCAAGTAAAGCATTGATCTTCTTTAAAGAAACTCTCATTGAATACCAAACTGACCATCACATCACTTCGGAGCTGCAAGAGCAATCACTCACCCCACAACGGAAAACTGTTCTTCCCCAACACAAAGACACTCCGTGGGTTTGCTTTCTCCTGGACATAGGGGCATTAAAGTATCATTTTAGTTACACATATTATAGGACAATACCACATAAGGCAAGATAGTTCATATCGCAAACAATCTGAATCCATGTTAACTCTAAATATTAAAAAACCCACCTGATATTGAGGCTCAATCTATTAAAATAAAGACAGAGACAACAGAAGAATGAAATATTAGCTCAACAAATGGAAATAACCTAAATGGTATTAACAATTAGTATCTATAGTATATGGGTCTCAACTCAGAATTTTTAAAAATGAGGAACTTTCCACGTGATCGCGACAGAAGACCATTTTCACAAGACACCCATTCCTATTATACTGTTTAACCCTAGAATGCTGAAATAAAAACCATCAATTTATCAAAGCAAGGTTATTTCATACCAGTTTGAGGGTTTGGAAGATAATTTCAAGTAAAAGAGTCACTAAATATTTACAATCTTGATTATGTACAGAAAGTGGTAGAGCATTACTGGGTGGCGTGGATTAGCGGAGGTAATGGCGGTAGCGGAAATCCGCTTAATACCGGAATATTGAGACCCATGATCTGTAGTATTAAAATATGTTTCTATGGACTCTGTACTCTTTTTGCAAGGACAAGTTTTGCATGGTGTTTCTGTAGATTCACTCTCAGCACCATCAGCTTCTTTTTGATGAGTTTAAACAATTTCACAATAGAATACCAACAACACCTTGTAACTTAAAATGTACCTAACAATTTTCCTCATCAGTCCTCAACTTCATGCCAAACCTCTCAAACTTCACATTGTGGAGCAGAGGCTTATTAACACATTGAGGACATGCATTCTTGTCAAGCCACAGTGCTTGAAGGCGTGTTATTAAGAGGCACTTTAAAAAGAGCTCAGCTTCATCATTCGTAGAGATTTTTCAATTGTTTTCTTTATCTGAAACTTTAAAAAAAACAAAATACACAAATCTGTTTCTGACTTGTGTATGATGGTTAGATGCTGTGTTGCTGATTGGACATATGAGTCTGTTATATCCTTACAGAGTTAAAATCTTTGTCTATGCACTGTCCTGCAAATTTCCCTCAGCTTAAAAATTAAAAAGCAACTAGGTTCCATACTTAACCCATGCTCTTTTATCTAAAACATCCCCTAAAATAATTTCAGTGATAAACAAAAATGGAAAACATGATGTGCATACCTGATTCTGATCTCTTCTCCGGCAGAGTTAAAGTTCCTGAAGACAAAAAAATAAGACGATCATTGTGAGTTACCTGAAGTTAAAAGAGGTCGAAAAAAGTTAAGTGAAGTAATGTAAACTACCACAGCTAGGTGCTACTTATCTAAACATTTCTTTTTGTTATGATTTAGTGCTTACATTTCTGACGCTTTCATCGGTCTCTAAACAGACAAAATTCCACTTTCTTGTTTTATGTCTATAAAATTCTTAACATCATACCATATTTTTTCCTCCAAACCTATGACTTAATGGACAGATTTCTCTCTATATTTCTATAAAGAAGGCTATTTGTTAAATTCACAGTTACCTGAAATCACAATATGATTCACTAGTTCCTGGAACTCCGTTGGCACATCCGCCTGCTTCCAGCGTTCATTATCCAAAATCAAACTGCAAGAAATACAATAGGTTAAAAAAAACACATATCATTCTCATTCAAAAATACACAGATGATATAATCAAACAAGCATAATATAAAAGGAAAAATAAACCAAATATTATTTCGTACGTTGAGAATTTTTTTAAAAATCATATTGTACGATAAGGTAATCATTTAAAAAGAAAGGGGAGAAGTGAATACATCAGTTTCTGTTTTTCAACAAACATTCCCTAATCAATTAATGTCACCATACCCCTATCAAAGGAATCTTACACACTGAGAAGTGCAAACATTTCTTGTCATCTTAAACCAAACTTTTCTGAATTTGAGAAGCATTAAGTTCTTCAGTCATACAGACAGCTAAATACTTTACCTGAGTTTTGTTTTTCTTTCTTCATGGAATCGAGCAACAAATTTGTTAGCCTGTAACAGAAAAAAGAATATGCAAACAGTCATCAGTACAATGTGATATTCTGCAATGCAACAATATCAGCCTCAGCAGAGGTGTCATTAAACAAAAGCAACAGTAAAAACTAAACAAACTCAATCAAATCTGGCATGAGGGGACTTTTCATCTTCACATCTGTATGTTATCCAGTGCAGGTAGTCTTAATCCATAAAATCAGCATTTTTGTAAGAAAAATAACATTTCTCTGTGCTGAAAATTCTTTGAATTTTTGTCAAAGTGATTATTCTGTGAATGTTCATTATTGGACAAAATTGATATAGGCCTACCATTTTCATCTCAAAATCTAAATTTTAGTATTTTTTTTCCTGAAGCAAACTATGCATGCATTATTTTAACCCCAACTTTTAATAAATAAACATGTGACCTTTATCTATGTTTTTTAAAAAGCCATTTAAATTTAGTAATGAGTCAAAAACATTTTGACATTCTTTAATATTGCACAACAACAAAAATAGAAAAAATTTGTTGTTTCTATTTCTCAAAAAGCTGGACAAATATATACAAGCAACGAAAACCACAATTTTCAGACTTTAAAACATAAAACCAAGATTTCGTAAAGGGATAGTTTCACGATAGTCCCTTTGAGAAGGGCTACCCACCTGAGTTTGTAGAATGCCCCTCAAGGACATACTCTTACGGCCGCATACTTGCTCCGTGTCCGAGACAAACGCCTCGATATCCCGTGACAGTGCCACAAACTCCGCAGAGGACAGACGTTCCAGGAAACCATCCTGCCATGGGGAAAGATGAGTTATCACTAATACATCAACTCACGTAACTAAATGATGCAAATTTGACATTGTACAACACTTACAGCCTCCTAGGGCAGAGGTGCTATACATATATATTCCCATTATTCCCATTATAATATTCTATGAGTGTGAGTTGCAATGAGATCAAGGACAGTCATTTCCACTTCACAAAGACCTGAGCTGTGACACAGAAACCACCATGTGCAAGTAACTTAACATGGCTCCCCTTTCACCTAGAAGATTTGATTCCAAACAAACGGAGTAGGGATGATTACACACATCTCGCAAAATCACAACAAAAAATACAACATTAAACATCAGACAAATACGTCTAGAAATATGACAAACTTTCTGGATTTTTCTCGCCTCAAACTAACCTTTGCACGTGCTGTCATCACCTTGACACATCTATCGTGAGCATAATCACAGACTGAGTTGAGCATCTCCTTGAGGCTGGCCTGGACCTTGTCGTGTTCTGCACTTGTAACCATTACATCCACATCCTCACTCCTGTCAACATGGTGGAGTGTTTGTCACTTTATTTTTTTTTGGTCACATATTTTAACCAAATGCTATTTATTATTATACTTTTCTGTCAAGTGCTCATCAATCTACTTGTAAGTAAGATATCAGTAAGTCATGTGTTTGTTACACTGGTATTTGTTAATTAAATAATTTTGTCAGTCACCCATTAGTCAAAGGTTTGTCTGCAAAGAATTTGTCGGTTTAATATTTGCCAGTTTACATATTAGGCAAGATTTTGTAGGCCAAATATATATTAAGTTAAAATTAACCAAAGTCACTGAGTATGCCAAAACTGATTCACAGTAACTCTTTTCAGTTATTTGTTGTTAAGACTTTTCAAAGGAGAACAGTTTGTTTAAACCTTATTTCTGTAAACCAATTTATATTCTAGGAAAAATTGCAGCAACTGGGAAAGATATTTTATAGAGTATCCCTGTCTTTCCACTCAGGGTTGGGCTTGGCATGTATGGTCAAAAATAGCCCATCTCTTAAATGATCTATACATGTTGAACTAGGCGTAAAAGATTTACTGACAATAAAAATCACTTTGACAAGATGGATTCAAAATCATGTCGACACGGGCATAGAGGATTTACTATCAACAAATATTATGTTCAGTAGAAAGGCCCAAAATCTTTCCATCCCACACTCATCCCGCTACTCACACAGAGACTTGCAAATGTTCCGGTTCGTTCAGCTCAGGGGCGTCCTCGGAGGTGGGCGTGGTCACAGAGGGAGCCTTTGTCCTCCCCGCAGCTATACCAACAATGTCAGAAACCACGCCATAAAATGCCTGTCAATAAAAGAAACACAGGCTATGAGATGCTATTTCACACATCAAGCAGGAAATGACCATGAAGAGGTCTTTTTATCATAAACATTCAGACTCCAAAGATATTCATTAAAATCTAAACAAATTCAAATTGAAAATAATGGAATGCCAATGCTATGTGATGCATGAATACAAAGAAAAAAAGATACAACAGCTTTTTTCACTAACATTTTTAAATTCTTCTTCAAAAGACCTTTCCAATTATATAAAATATGTAACCCTTTGATAAAGTTCAAAATCCTGAAAAAATTTGGGAAAGTGGAAAACCTGTCACAGTTGGTCCTCACCATGAAATCTGCCATATTTTATACTTTTTTAGTTTAGTTTTAGTAGTTTTTACGGCGCTCCCAACTGCATAAAGTCATATGAGCGCCAAGGAGTGGATGTCAACAGAGAAGTCCATACAGGGAATCAGGCTTACTGTGCTCACTTCTCTAGCTTCAACAGCGCAGTCTGCTTCAACTATCAAGGCACCCCGGAAATGGCAGGGCGCAAGAGAGTAACAAACATACAAAAGAAGTAAAGGAAGAATGACGATAGAAAGGATTAGGAAAGAAAAAGCAGCAGTTCCTCGAATGTAGTTCAGGCACAGTATGAGCATGACATTGATGAATCAGTCCATTCACACTTCTACTGTGCATAAGAACATGTTAATATACCCCCTTTGAGAATGGCCTAAAGACACTTCAGTCAGTAGCACTGCCCTGGTGTGGGGGATATTTTATGCGAATCTGAATGGGGTTCTTCAAGGGATCAAAAAAATATATCGGAAAGCTCCGATTTTATAGGAGCACTCAGTAGGTCAGCAAAGTGAACTTGCATGCTGCTAATAGTCCCTTCATCCCCGACAAACAGGCCAACCACAACTCAAAAACCCTGGAGCTTAACATTTTAAAAGAAAAAAGAAAAAAACCCCATCAAAACACATACAACATTCACTTCTTCAAATAACCACTAACTTATAACACAGGACAGACACATTTCCTCACTCATTTAAAGACATATTTTCTCACTCATAGACACAGGACACACACATTTCCTTACTCACTCATAGACACAGGACACACACATTTCCTTACTCATAGACACAGGACACACACATTTCCTCACTCACTCATAGACACAGGACACACACATTCCTTACTTATAGACACAGGATACACATATTTCCTCACTTATTTACACAGGACACACACATTCCTTACTTATAGACACAGGACACACACATTTCCTCACTTGCTTATAGACACATGACACACACATTTCCTTGTTCATAGACACACGACAGACCAAACTGTTGAACACATCCTCCAGCACTGCAAGACACACAGGGCCCTGAGACAGGAAACGTGGCCAACCCCTCTGACGCTGCAAGAGAAGCTATACAGGCCGACAGATGAACTGAGCAGGACAGCCCAATTAATGACAGATACCAGACTTCAAGTGTGATGCGATCGAGAAGAAGAAGAAGAAGACACACGACACACACATTTTCTCACTCACTTATAGACACATGACACATAGATTTCGTCAGTCACTTATAGACATGGGACACACAAGTTTCCTCACTCATTTATAGACAAGCTATCTGTTTACCTTCACTCGGTTCAAAAGCACCATCAGGCTGGAGAACACATTGCCCAGTAAGTTCATCCACTGTGAGTAATTGAGTAATCTCATTTGGTCGGCCAAACTAAATGAGAAAATGATGGGGGAGAAAAAAAAAAAACAATGAAAGCCAGGCATGTAATTCAGTCTTAATGGCAAGTGATCATTTAAACTAATTTGTCTACATAACCAACAGCATTTACTTAGGGGGCACTCAGTTCCCTTCCAAAGAGAAAGTTGAGAATGTTTGAGCTCTATGAATTATACATAATAAACACAATACTACTATATACTGCCTCATAACAACATCAAGCTAAAGCAGACAGAAATGAAATTATTCAATTTTAAAATCACAAACAGGCTCTCTGACAGATTATTATCATTCTGCATAAAATTTGATTTAACCATGCGAAAAACTCAACCACAGGAGGAGGCAGCATTTGTAAATGATGACCTTATGATAATGATGAAAACGAGTTGCCACAGTGGGGCAGAAGCGCAGAATTGTATCATAATGTCCTAAATTGTGCACTCTTGACGTATTCTGGTTCACTACAAAGTGTACCATTTGACTCAATTTGAGCCAAATGAAGGGCAAGGAAGGAAAAGTGTGGCACGCAGGACTACAGTGAGACTCCTGCTTTGACGCGCATGTGGGCATAATGACGCGCATGCTGGGCAAAAGTTTTTATAGACAGTACAGAGCAGCAGCAAAAATTGTGCACGATCTAGGAGTACAAGCTTATAGAAACAACGAGCAAGTAACTGCAGCAAATCATACGAGACACAGACGAACCACCAGCAGTATACAGCTTACCTTCCCGCGTTCCCTTCGGTGTCAACATCATCAGCCACAGCCACAGCCTCCACTACAGTCTGATGAACAGAAACACAATATTATCCACCACAAATCATTCAAAAGGGTAAACAAAGAATAAGAGCCCATTATCCAATAAGAACAATTTTCAACTAAAAACAATGTCATCCTGGAGACAGACATACAATTTTCATATCTCATCTTTAAGCTTATCGTGGTCATATCTAGTTTAAAGGACAACTAAGTAATAACCTTGTGCAGTTGTTTGTTATTTAAAAACTAAAACTTTTGCTTAAGGTACACTACGGAAGTGGCTGACAGCCAAAAAAAGTCGATTTTGGATTTTTCGATTTTGGACTATTTTAGTAGAGCAATATCTGCTTTATCGATTGGAAATATTTTCAAGTGTCTAAAACATCTATAAAGTGCTCACATATGCCATGTTTGTGAACATTTTGTTGAAATAGACCAGTGTGAATTTGTTGGGTTTTTTTCAGTTTTCTCAAACTATAATTTTCTTAGGGGGGGTGGGTCACCTGTGAAGAGATATTTCTGAAAGTATATGTCACAGCTCAATCCCGCTTTGCATGACTGTTTCTAGATAATATGTTTGCAACGTACTAAAAGATTATTGTGATATTGTAATAAGTTTTCTGTCAGTGTAAAAACGATTGACAGTATCACTCTGATTTGTGATCAGTTTTTTGTCTGAGTATCGTACGACACTAAAAGGGCAGTTACAAGAAAAGTATGAGACTTATGAAAGTGCGTAGTAGGTTGTATTTACAGAAACACAGTGTTAAAATATCTAGGCTGTATCAATTCAATCTTTTTCAGAATCCGTGTACAGAATTTGCGCGAATTTTGGTCTGTCGAACCCTTTGCACCTGAAGAATTCAGAAAATTGCCAGTGAAATCATATAGGGATAGTGTGTTTCTGTTTCTTGACCCATATTGGTTATTGGGAAGCCCAGTATACTTAATTTAGAGCCCAAACAAAAATGTTCACTTCAGCTGTACCAAGTGTCCCTTAACATAAAAACATTGATAAAGAAGCAAATTTATATAAGTCCACCAGAATAATGATTGACTGAGTAGGTGTTTCACGGCATAATCAACTCGGATTTGGTCATGTAAGCGCCAAATAAAGAAGAGGAAACACACAATAAAAAATTACAACCAAAAATGTCTTCAAAACATCTCCACAGGCAACATCGTGTTCCCCAATAGGCATTTAACAATTTCACCATGGCCAACTTTGTCATTCTCAACAAATTTCCTCAAAAGGAAGACACAGAGAAAGCAGGAAAATTAAATAATCTATAATTTATGCAACAATAAAAATAAATTATAATACATCTATAGCATAAATCCATACCTGTTTGACAACGGCTTTCAAAGCTGTAAAAGCTTCCTCTCTGTACACATCAATAAAGTTGAATTTATGCTGCCTGAGCATACCAAATAATATGGAAACAAGACGCTCCTGAGAAAAAAAAATAAAAAATGTTAAATATGATTATCAGATTCATAGCGCTACATATCCAGAAACAGAAAGACCCCTTGAATAGAAGAACACATTTTTCTGTACAGACAAACAATAAAAACAAAAAGACAAGACGACCTGAACTTTACTTAGTATGAGAAAAAAGTAATAACTAAATCTGTGATGAGCCAGTTTTCACATTTGTAACTGGATTCATATTCACCAGAGAGTAAGTCAAAAATAAAACTTACTTATGTGTGAAGCTGCACAATGTATTCTCCCTCTAAAAAGAAAGTTTTTCTTTCACATCTTTTTGGTACCAGCAACATTTAAGAATGTACACTGAAGTCTCATTTGAAAACCCAATCACCTAGCACAGATTGATACAAGCTCAGAAAAATGTTACATTCTTTTCAATAAATTTCTCAGAGAGTACTTTTCATCAACATACACATTCGACACACTAAAATAAAACTTACATGTTCGACGCACTAGAATTTACACATTTGATTGACCCATCAAAGCCCTAGGAGAACAACTTACACATTTAACTGAACACTCAACACACTACCAGGAGAACAACCTACCTCCTCCGCCAGCATCATGGTATCACAGACGGGCCTGTTCAGCTCCATTGTGACACATTTACTGAGGTCTGCCTGAAGCATTTTGTCAATCAGTTTCTCCATCTCTGCCAGCTGTGAGCCTAAGTGTCTTCAAATACACAGAAAGACACATGAAATAAGAAATTGTCCCATTTGCCTAGAAGGTGACTGAAGAGGAAGCAACAAAACATTTAATGAGGCAGTCACATGATCCAGGTACCATGATCAAAACAAAAATTCAAAAAGTATAAACTGATGGGGAGGCTCAATCCCTCAACAGGTATTGTTGTGTTTATCCATCAATTTCAAGGCCCAGAGTTCAATCCCTGACAATATCAGGGGGTTTTTTCTTCTCATGTTTTCCCCACTCCAAGATTTTAAGGTTGGTAGGATCTACCACCTAGTCTTCTCCGTTAAGGATGACAAATTTCAAAGGTCCTGTGTGGACATTTCACACGTTAAAGATCCTATGTTGGTTGAAAAATCAAAAAGAGGAGGCCCTTCAGACCACCATCAATTCAAAATTAAAAATAAATTTATATCCAAAACTGAACCCACTTTAGTTCATGTAAATACTTAAGAGTATCTTCATGAGTGGCACATTGCTGCCTGTGGAGCAAATGATAATTCTACATTCTATGGACATAAAACTGCCATGTACATAAAAATCAGCTTCACTGTGAGATGAAGATCTTACAGACAGTTACCTAAAAACAAAAACAAAAAATAGTAAATTAACGCAATCTCGTTCAACGACAAAGAACGAACAAAAGAGGTCTATGCAGATAAAAACGGAATTACAAAAAGCAATATCACGTCATTAAATGAAATAGATTCATACAGAAAAGATACATATAAGTGAAAAGAAGCTCTTACAAATTAGGGTTAACTCAGAAAAATAAAGTCTCTATCCCCTCATCAAAAGTACCCTGAGTACTTTTCATCCTCAACAAATTCTCCATCATCCACAGAGACAAATTGGGTTATGAACTTGATTTGCCAAATAAAGGGTCAGATTCTGACAAAAACAATATAGTTTTTTTTTCGTCTTTCCCAGAATATTTCCAGTCAAGTCCAGTGCTCTGACAATGGGCCTAACGCTCTGCCTCCAAAATGACCTACATTGTGTATAATAGAGAGTAAATCTTCCACAATAAAAAGAACCACATTCTGCTAAAACAAAAGAGAACTACATACAAGTTTACCTAAAGCTGTGAATACCAGCCAGATCTTTGTTGAGAACATCCTGGGATGTGGAGATCAAATCCAGAGCTCCGATGAACTCGTTATTTGACAGCAGACGCTGGATGGTAGGTTGAGTTTCATGAATGGAAGCCATGATTTTCAGCTGCAGAGACAAACAGAAAGAACATTGACTTTTGTCCTTCCATGTATAACAAATTAGCAGACTGTCTTGCGCTCATCAGGAGAATTCCATCCTAAATTTAAAACAAAACAGAGCTTTGCTGCTCCTAGGACAAAACATACTAAATTATAGCAGTGGTGGTCTGCATAAATTTTAAAAAGCTTATTTTGCTTTAATTCAAAGCTCATGACCATATGTGTCTCGACGCGATGGAATCAGGCGCTCGTCAGTTTTTCGGCATGTAGAGTTATTAGTATCATTTGAAAGCTGATTTATTTGCCTTGCTTCCAATGAAATAAATATCCATCTGTTTCGAATAGAACTCAAGATATTTCCGATAGAAGGAAGTAAGGTTGCCTGGTTTCAGTGATGAAATTAGTGAGAAAATGGCCGCCAAAGTTTGGTAAATCCAATAGCTAAAGAGTCCTTGAAAACTGAAAAATTACATATTTTGTGCCTTTAATCAATGTGTTTTAGTATAATTCACAGGGAAATGTATTTTTATGCGGACGTAAAAGAAGTTGAGCCAAAATATAAAAATTCGATAAAAATTTCCAAAATGTCAGGAAAATGCCTGTTTCTAAAATTCCTGTATTTTGACGAGCGCCTGGATTTACCACGCTGCCTCACATATACAACTATCTTTTAAAAATACAGTCAATATTATCCAAGACGGCCACTCACTGCTAGGGAGAAAAGTGGCTGTCTTTGACAAGTGGACGTCTTGAACACTGTCATTTTAATACAGAAAAAAAACATGGGGGGGGAGTGGCAAGGGGCTGTTTGTACAGGTGATTGTCTTGGACAGGTGGCCATTAGTGTAGGTTTGACAGTATTCAATAGCAACAAGCACCTACAATTAAGGACGACTAACAAAAATTCAAAAGTCCTGTATTTCGAATAATAGAAATTGTAGAATTCTTGTTGTAAAGTTGTAGTATACAGCAATGAAGTAAGATAACACTAAAATCTCAAAAGTGATAGATTACCAGTAAAGTAGATTTATCGATAGCGAGAAAAAAAGTAACGACTTCTTAAAAATAAATTTTTCTGAAAGAAGAAAAGGAGAGTGAGGGCAATTTGGATACTTCGTGTGGCAAAATGTTGGATGGAAAACAATAACATGATAACAAGCACCATTAACCCTCGTCCTGCGGGGGCCGGGTTTATGTCGCTCGATAAGCCTATTTCGGCACCTCGCCTACGTTCTGGTCCCGAATCAGTGTAGCCCCTGGCTCAGCGCACGCGCACCGCGCATCATCTTACGTGAAATTCGGGTCCCGAGTCGGATCCCCATTCACGCAGGTCAAGTGTGTGTGCGTCAGTCCGCTTGAGTTTGTGTGTGTTTGTGGCCTTCTTCTAAAACCACTTGCGTTGATTCGTAATCGAGGCATTCGTCTTATTCAAAACATGCCAAGTTGCTATCTCTAGATGTTCATCCAATGAAATTATAGAAGAAATTGACCCACTTACACATGAGGAGCTCGAAAGGATGGTCAGGAAACAAGACTTCCATTTTTCTATACAAAATCTTTCAAATGAGCTTGATTTTGTATGAAATGATATTAACTGATAAAAAAATAAGCTCGTTTGATAGTTTTGAATACCATTGTGCAGGTACAAAGAACAATTTGAGTGCAAAACATTCGGAAATTGACCTATATTATCCCCTTTCAAACCTCAGGTCATTCATAACAACAAAAGTGTCCAGAAAGGTTATTCGAATGGGCGTAACTACTCGTAATGTCTTATCAGCTTGTGAGAGGGGGTTATTCATGTGTTCGTAACACTTTATAATAGAAAGCTATGAAAGATAGAGCATTATTTTCATCATTGATTAACACACTCCCACGGTATTCATGGCGAAAACACAAGTTTCCCGGCGCTCGCGCTGTACACCAACAGTACACACTGAGTGACCCCGGCGGCCAGCCCGGAAAGTTCGACGTAATCGGTTGCTGATAAGATTTGCATCTCAGCACAGACGCAGGACATGAGTTAATAACTTCAAACAATAGAATGTCATTGCTGATCATCTTAGAGAGGCACCTTGTCTTCAAGCTAGAGCAAATGTGTAAAGCTCATGGATCCTCATAAGTGATACCTCCTCTGCCAACCTAAAAATATTAAAATTACAATGACTGCTTTGCTTGACACTATTCCAGAACCCATCATCGATAATCATTGGACTACTGAAGTCCCTGCAGTGACTCAAGGCAAATCATTTACACAACCCCCCCCCCCCCCAACTCTAATCAAACTCGAGACAGTCTTATCCTATCCAAGGAAGTGAGAGGGATAATTATGAAAAGCAGTACCATAAACCAAATTTTTCAGGCTAGGTAAAAAAAATTATATTACATAAAAACCAACCTTGTTAAAAAGTGCCATGTAGTTTGCTCTAGCTCGAGAAAGCTTCATGACGCGTAAAGACTCTTTCGCCATTTTTTCATCTAACGTATTCATGCATTCCCTGGAAAAAAAATCAAACAAAATATTATACAAACAGCAAGTCAAAAACACAGGCACAAAAAAAAATGTGTACTTAAAGTTGCAATCAATCACCGCTGATCATACCAAAAAGAGTTTTGGCGCACATATGACCTGATGCAGTTGCGAGCGCCGTAAAACCCTCTACTATAATAAATTTTAAAAATAATAAAAGAGTTTGGTTGAAAAAATGCTTGATAAGGAGAATAACAAAAAGAGGAAAACTGACCCACACATTACGGATATCACAATTATGTACTTCTTTCAACTCAATCTGAAGTTTCATGCATGTGATCTAAACGTCTGTTTCAAAAAAAGACAAAGCATTAACGTACAGCACGTGGATAGATATCATTTAATGATCAGTTATTCTTATTCTTTTACACTGGCAGAAGAATTATTCAGAACTCTGCCCACAAACGTGGCCCTGATATGGCTACTCAGCTTTAAACATTCAACTTCTGACCCATCTAAAAAGTGCAAAAGACCAACGCATGTACCAAACCTCCAAGCCTCCCATTGTTCTCCGAGAAGACTAGGTACACAACAACCCTCCAGCCCATATCTGGAATCAGGGTGGTGAAACATATGGAGAAAAAAAAGATAAAGTTATCCACCAATCATGTCCCAACAGCGCAAGGAACAAACCGTTCATCCCAACACACAAGCATCTCATGTCTTGGCAAATACAGCCAATCACATGTGAGGGACACCCACCTGAGTCTCTTGATACATTGTACTGTGTGAGTGAGCTTCTCCTGCAGCTCATCATGTGATGTCATAGCATGGAAGAATGCCTCCGACTTCTGGGAGATCTGTCGTGCAATTCGCACTTCCACAATGTCCAGGTAATGGCTCAGCTGCAAAGATTTTTAAGAATTACAAACATTCAACTTGGGAGCTTTTCTTTTTTTTTTTTTAAACACACAAAAAACTGCAAAACCCCAGCTGGCAAAAATATAATTTCCTTCATTTAGGAGAAGAATACTGTTATCACAACCAGTCTATATTCCAAGAAATTCGACCTATGTTTCGTCCCCCATTTCAACACCACAAAACGCAGTATTTCCAAGGCAAAATCTTGGATTAAGGAACTTGATCGAAAGGGCCCCAAACAAAACCAACGTCTGTGGTGTAATGGTAAGGTGCGTCACTGTCACATGTAGACGATGTGAGTTTGATTGTTATGGGGGGTGAATTTTTATCGAGCATCTCCGTCTTTCTGTGAGGACGTTGTATCCCTTTCAGGAAGGCCTGGCCCTCACAAGCAGCTCATACTCCTAAATGATCTAAATTGTGTTGCGGTGGAATAAAATACCTATTAGTACAGAAAAGAGAAAAGTTGATGCCGTCCACATAAAGGAGGAAATGACCCATCACACAGGAAGCACAGAGTCTGGGCATTCCATACTGACAAAATTCAGGAAGTAATGAGGGCTACAGCTGGGAAAAAAACTACAAAAAGCTGCTTCACACCTGCCTGTCAGGGCCATCACAACACTGAAGCAGACAGACGGACATACTCTTATTAAATTTTTTTTTAAACCCTTTCTACACAGAAATCAAACTCATGTCTTTTGCATGCAGAGGCGAAGCACTTTATTGCAACGCCACAGACCCCAGGAAATAAAACAAACTGCATCTAAAGGCAGTTGGTTAATAAGCTTTCAAATACAATATATACGTATTAATGTCCAATCAATTCATCAAAATATCCCCCTTCATATCCAACCAATCTAAAAAGGGCAGATCTTCAGTTTCAACAGTACATTGTCTTTGGTTAGCGCAACCTGCACACAGAGCCTCCAAGTTTTCATCATCATTCAAAAAGACTAGGAACTCAAGCATCTAAAATACAAGTGACCCCACCCCCCCAAAAAAAACAACCCATTGATAACAACATCAACAACAAAAAATACATCAGCAACAAAAACAACAACAGCAACCTGAGCCCCATGAGTTATGACCCAATCACATGACCACAACAGGGTACTCACTTTTTCCTGGAGTAATTTTGATGACTGCTTCTGACCTTGCTGTTGTGAGGATTTCGACTCTTCAATCTGAGTCCAGGGGAACACAGTGTTGAACACATCAGGGTTTTCTAGGCTAAAATGAGCTGACATGAACAACTGGGGATAAGAATACAAGAAGAAATAAGGCAAGCTATAATATAACAGAATAAATTAACTCTATGACAAGACAAAATCCTTTAGTTTTTGTGAGAGTTATTTATGTTTCAATCAGAGTTTCTTATGTTTAAGCAAGTGTTTTACAACACTTGCAACACATTTAGATCATATAAGTGCCGAAGATTAGAGGTGTTACAAAAGAGTTCCTCAACTGGAACCTCAACTCTAGCTATGTCCAACACGCATGTGGTCACACACATTATACAGCGCAGCCTTCACATTCAAGCACATGCATCATTCATGTGTACACATAAATGCTCCCATCCATAAACACAAACAAACATAAATCATGTGTAGGTATGAATGTACATGTCCTCATCTATGAACACAAAACACACTCATACAGACACACACACACACACATATATAGACTCTCACACAACTTAGTGGTTAGTATCTTCAGTACAGTTTTTCACATTTCTCAAACTATTTTGCAAACAAATTCTTTCGAAAATTATTTAGAACAAATACTTGTGTAAATACTGTATACAAACAAAACATTTAGCCCACACATGACAATTACTTCTAAAGCAAATTGTTCATAATGGCCCTACAGAGACAGAAATCCGAAGAGAAACAGACAAAAAGACAGGCTGAAATCAGAGAGAGCTGAACAACAAATATAGCTAGCCAATGCCATACCAATGACATTTTGCTAAAAACAGATTACAATAAGAGTCACAAAAAAAAGAGCAGACCACATCACAGCACCCATCAACCATACAATGCACTAAGAGACACCTGAGACAGTAACAAACAAAATATTCTTAGAGAACAGCCGTAACTTTGTGTACATTCTCTAAAATAAATATTTTTCTTTTCCCAACTTTGGACACAAATGAGGTGAAAATGCACTGAGAGCAGGCATATCCTATACAAACCTTAATTTGATCTAATTCTGCCCGGCTTTGCTCTGGAGAGAGACCAAAAAAAATTATTAAAACAAAACTCAATAAGATAATAAGTTACATTTCAAAGTGGGACTTCCTTTCATAGAAACCTCTGTATTTCATAAACTCTAAAGCAGAGGACAAAACTGATTTTTAAAGTCCCAGAAAAAACTTCTAGGGCCAAGTACTGCTGTGAACAATAAACTGAAAATTTTTCAAAGAGCAAGGTAAGCAGACCCTCATTCCAACCAGTGTTCCCCTGAGACTATAGTACTGCGGTAGCTGGCAAAGTCTATAACTTCTCTTCCCTCTTGGTTGTTAAAGGGAATTATCATTTCATGATGGACGCATTATTATTTAATTGTCATAGTACAGTATGGGTGTATTGACTGAACAAAATACAAGCTGCCTTGTACTGAGCAATATTGCTGGTTCTGACAAACCTTGGGAAAAAACCATCTATTATTTTTCTTTTTCTATTTTGTTCCTTTTTATTCATCCTCATTTTCATAAGACCACAGTAATAATAATAGTTTGTGCATCAATGCCTGACGATGACCAGTGCATCTGAAAAGGAGAATATTTCTTACAAAGAGATGGAGGAAACCAGGATTCAGATGACTCTGGCTTCTGCTATGGACAATGAGACCAATTTATGGTAAAAAAGAGTTTGCCATATTTTGAGTATCTTTTTAAAATACACAAATGTTTGTAAGTGGGAAAGAGCAAGACAAACACCAGACTCACTCCCTCGCCTAGGTGTACAATGTACATGTGATGGCAAGATAAATAACAAGACTCAAACAGAGTCAGTGTGACTCCTCTCCACCTAAAAAAGGAACTGGTTAGACCTGTCACTATCAGTTCACCGGCAACAGCTGGTGTCATCTATCACAAGGCTCCTCTGAGGCCAGATGTAACAGGTGGCACACTTGTCAAGCTTTGTCTTCATGGTTATTTGAGGACAGTATGCACAACACATGTAACATGTTAGGAGCAAGTCCAATTTTTTTTGTATTTTGTTTGCCCCTCATTTTCCTAGTCTGCATTTTATCACGGGAACATTGGAGGATACAACTTGTTGATTTTATTTATTTATTTTTGTCCATCATCCCCTTGCTTTTTCCTTATAAAAAAGTATACACATGCCTTATTGTGCCAATTATTTCTTATTGCTCAATGAGATTTTTTTTTTATTTAATAAATTAAACAAAATAAAGACTTTTAAAAGCAACATTACAAGGCAAAAAACATTCAATTTTTTAAAGTAGTCATCAAAACAATGGGGGGAAAAAGAAATTATATTTCAATCATTCCTGCCCCATGCGCTTATATTTTCAGCAGCGCTTGTACCTCCCACCGTCCCAAGAGCGTATATTCTCAGTTTTGGAGAGTACAGACTTTGCACGTTTTTTTAAATCAGTGAACTAATTTAACTTTAATTTTCATAATACATACTGGTTGATTTACATTTCAACATTGTTACATGTTATTATCTAAACCTCATAACAAAGATACTACATCACTTTTTAGAAAGCATGCCTCTTCTCTGAAATACTGCTGTATAGGTAGGGACTGGGGTTAGGGAATGCACAAAATGGCTAGGGCTGGAAGGGTTAAGGATTATGCACGCGATGTTGTAAACCAAAACAATAATGAAAAGAAAACAAACCTAAAACACTCTGACCATTTTTTTTTTCCAGTAAAAAAAAACCCCGGGGAATACTTGTATGCACCAGAATTATTTTTCATAAACAAGGGACTCAAGGAGCCCCTCATTATAGCCGTTTTGTAGAAGACAGAAACAGCATACGAATGACAAGCTCAGGTTTAATACAATTTAACACATGCATAAAAAATCACAACACTCCAGAAAACCAACCTAACTGCTTGAGATGGTGTGAGTGGATGGTTTCTCTCCCGCCAGATTGAGCACTTGTAAGGCTCGTCTTATTCCTTGAGTGTTTCTTTAATCTCTGAAAAGGAAGGTAAAAAAAAAAAAAATTTTCTATCAAAGAGCAGAACTGTGAGTGCCACAACATCTTCAAAACAGACTGCAAAGTTGTTTACTCACAGTACAGATTAATCTTGTGCAAGGAAACACAACAGAATACAGTCACAACATGTATCCTTTCCTTGCCCTCAATGCCTTTCTGATACCCAGTAAGTATAAGCCACTTGTGCATGTGTCACAAAATGTAGACAGATGCAACACACATAAACACTAAGATCTGATGTTCGGAAAGAATGCCTACTAAACAATAAAAACTGGCTACGGCTATTGTTGAAGCATTAAAACAAAAACCGAAAAAACTCATGAGCTTCACTTTAAAAAAATGAACATTCTATAATTTTCCTTTCTCACGTAGACAGTCAACATCAAGAATTAGAGTAAGAGTACCATGGGGTTTAGAAACATAACTGACTTCCTTTCTGGTTGAGGATAAAGCCCAACTAAACACACAATGTGTCTCACCGAGGACATAGCAATAGAGCTGATCCAGAATTTTAGTATGTTTCAGCAAATCTCATATTAAGTGTGTATATTTAAAAAATAAAAATAATCCTTACCGCAGACGTTTTCCTAAAGTATTTCTCAAAATGCTCCGGGCCAATTTCTGGGACGTATGGCGAGGGGAGAATCTCCACCTTCTCAAATGATTGACCCCATGTCTTGGTGAAGAAATCTGTCTCTCGCTTGACCAGCCTCGGGTCATTGAGCAACGCCGGCATGTTGACAGTGGAGTTGTGGATGGTCCACTTATACTGGTCCTGCACAATGTTGGGGTCAGAGTTCCCCGACACTTGGGGTTCATACTGTGATTGTTCCTGGCTGAGACGCTCCAGCTGCTTGCTACGTGCTCCACCTACATCAACGGAAAATATCTTGTTATTAACTTATAAATGAAATAAAAGTAAGGACTCTATCTGGGCCCCTATGTCTACTGAACATTGTATTTCACTGTGTGTTTTCTACAGATTGTCAAGCTTTTCGGGCCAAATCACTTTGATGAGATTAAATAATGTCAATAAGTTTCAGTTTGTTCTAGGGAAGCTTCGAATTTTAAGAATGAATTTGTAAAATCATTCTAAAATACATCCTAGTTCAAAAACTTTATCTCCTGAGGCTAAAAGAAGTAGGAGGAAAAACTATTTCTCCTACTGAATATTTGCATCTTTTTTTTTTTAATGCAGGATTTTTTCTCTAAAAAATGACATCTTCCATTTGACTGCTCTTTCTACAACTGAACCTGCTTTTCAAAGGCCACACATCAGTTAACATGTGTATTGAGTCTCAGTCTTCTCATGCAGGTTTATTAACTTGAAATCCTCCTTTGAGCTCATTTCTACTTTAGATTTTTCAAAACAAAATCTAAATCTTTATTCCAACAATACTACCTCTACTTCTTTTCTCAGTTGAAAGAAGAAAAACTACATTGTTCTGTAAGTGCTTTCCTCCTCTCTCTTCTTTGAACAGCATTCAGGACTTTCATTTATTGACCCACTCAGCTCTTCCCAAAATTCAAAGTGACACAAAAAGAGAAGAACTTTCTCACCTCCACAAGGAACATTTTCCTTTTATCTTCAAAAACAAGCTTTTTTGCTTTTATTCATTGAGGAAAAAACTGAAACTGTAATGTATAGGCCTCATAACAGAAACCTAATGTTAAATCACAAACTGAATTAAATATAAACAATCAAGCCTGCTGTAACAGCCACCTGACTTTAAGACAATCAATAAATGACCACTCCCCCCCCCCCCAACCCTTCACGATTTTTGCTAGTTAAATGAGCTGTATATAAGCATTCCATATTGTGCTAAAATATACATCATCCCCTTCACTGCTACACCCGTGTATGCACCCTACATGAGCTATGAAAAATTCCAGTGCTCAAGACATCTCAGATCACAGTCTTTCATTTTAATCCACAGTTGTCCACTAATATGAGACAAAAATAGGGTAAAATTGTACATTATATCATAGAAAAAAATTGCTTCATCCATTGACAAGGCCTGCCCTAATCAAGCCATTTACTAATCAATGTAAACTTAAAGGTACTACTGAGACCACTGACAGGCACTCTGATTCACTGCACTATTAACAGAAAGAGGAATGATCTAAATGGCTTTATCCATTGACAAATCCACAAGTAATCTGGTCATAAAGATAAAGCAACACACAAGAAAGTACAACTGAGACTGAACAAATGTAAGGACACTACGTATCAGCTGTCTCGACTGTTTAGTAATTATTTATTATTATAATAATAATCTATATATATATGTAGACTACACACCACGCTTTGTCCCCTTGACACTATCAGGTGCAATTATCACACATAGTAGCCTAAAAATAGAATTATTATAACGGGAAGTGGACAGAGATGATGAGGAACTCTCTTCGTTCAGAACGAGGCATGTGCAGTAGTGAAGCGAAGATGGAAATTAAATAAATCACAAGTTTTCATAGTATAGGCATTCCATGTTATGCTCTGATGATAGCCTTTTGACAAAAATACAGTAGTGTGAAAATCTTATAAGGTCCTACCAGGTACACCAATAGCGCAATGGTACTCACCATAATTAGTATGCACATGGTCCCTGACTACATGGTCATCATAATCCCTGTCACTCACACCTTCCAAAGGAAGAGATGGGCAAACACCATTCATGCCGTAACGGCACACATACGATCCACCTTCTTTGGAGCAATGGAAATCCCGCAAGTGCTGATTGAAGTCACGAGGGGATTTGAAAATGTAAACATCTCTGCAGAAGTTGCATTTCTTCCAGGCAGGGTTGCTATTGCTGTGCTGAGCTTGTGTCACTGACATGTCCGCCTTTGTTACTTTCCCAAACTGTGAGAGCAGCCAGTGGTACACACATCACTTCCACATGTGGAGTATTTCCTCAGCGCCAATCTAATTGAATGGAGTAAATTTGTCGTATTTCATTTTGTTGCATGCATCTTATTTACAGTAAGACATAACATGACAGGACATACAAATTGTCTTCTGCTGCAGATTTGCAACAGTGCAGTATTACCAAGAAAGACATAATTTCTATTGGCACACACTCTTGCTCTTTTATAAAGTACACAAAACTAAATTTACCCAAGCAGACCCAAGAAGAACACTCAAGAAATATATTCCCAAGACAGTGCGAGTGGCCTATTTTAAGTAGAACACAACACAACAGCAACTGATAATTTTTAAAACTGACAACATTAAGACCTTTCGCTGTTAAAGATAGCCGGGTACCCATTCCCATCTGGGAGAAGTGAGCAAAATTCATGGAGAGAGTCTTCCCTAACGACAAAATGTCAGGACCCTGACACAGACTTTCATTTCCGTGACTTTTTGGTAATGAGCCTGATGGCCTAACCACTATACCACCGAAGCCATCATTTCAACTGCAAAGCTTTAACTCCAACCTCTAGGAGGTTTAATCACACCATCTTTAGTAGGGCGATTTAAGATTGGTCAGTGGATAAATTAAAAGATTGGAGGGCTGAAAAAGAACTGAGCCATGATGCCTCCAAATCATCAACTATGACACTCGAGACTATGACCCAGTTGAGTAAACACTGCTTTTATATGTGAGGCATCGTGGTGAAATCAGGAGCTCATCAAAATAATGAAATGAAATCGAAGAAACAGGCATTTTTCCTCCAGTTTGGCAATTTTTATCAAATGTTTGTGTTTTGGCTCATTATAACACCTTTTTATGAATGTCCATATAAAAACACTTTTTGTGTCAATTTTGCTGAAAAACGAGGATTAATGGCACAAAATATATTTTCAGTTTTCAAGGACCTCAAGCTATAGTGTAGTTACAAAAATTTTGGTGGCCAACCATGCTACCCCCACCTCCTTCAATTGCAAATATTTTGACTTCTATTCAAGATACGTCAGTGAACCTGCGCGTGCGCATCACATTGTGAGTACCGGCTGGGGTCACCAAAGTTCATTCAAAGTCTGTGCCCTGCGAAGTATCAGGCTCCGGAATGGGGGGATTATTTATTTTTTTAAAGGTACAGTCGGAGGAGGGGTGGGGATGAAGGCAGCACGGGATGATAAAAACTGAACTTGGAGTTCTGAACAGCCTGGTTACTGTGTACGTGACACTGAGACTATGTGCCCGGTTGCCAGTTACCGTACGTAGATTGAGGCTACATGCCCGGTTATCGTGTACGTGACACTGAGACTACGTGCCCGGTTGCCGGTTACCGTGTACGTCTCTAAGGCACTGAAGTTAGGTGCCTGGTTACCATGTATGTAGACACTCCGATAGCCAAAAGGCTCACCTGCGCTATTCTCACAATAGCGTGAGAATAGCGGTGTATTAATAAAATGGTCGCGGCTATTTGGACTCGAGTCCGAACAGCCTCCCGCAGCTATTCGGACTAAAACTCTAGAGCGCGTACGCAATGAATTGTATGCAAAAAAAGGGGGGGTGAAGGTGGTGCACAGGCCTGGGGAAGTAAGATGGAGAGAGAATTTAAGTAAGAAGAGAAAGAGAGAGAGGAATTTAAGTAAGAGAGTGAGAGAGAGAGAGGGGGGGGGGGGATCATGAGAGTCTAAAGAAAGGGAGGGAGGGAGAGAGGGAGAGAGGGGGAGAGAGAGAGAGAGAGAGAGAGAGAGAGAGAGAGAGAGAGAGAGAGTGAGAGAGAGAGAGAGAGAGAGAGAGAGAAGGGAGGGGGGGGGGGCTGTAAGGACTGACTATGATCATGAATTTTATGCATCAATCCCTTTGTAGTCGTCAAACGCAGTGTAATAGCCTACCAGTAGTTTAAAGTCCGATAGCAATGGGAGACTATTCGGACTCGAGTCTAGACCTTGCTTACGGTACAACCGGTGATTGCGCATGTGCACTGGAATTTAAGTCCGAATAGCCTCCAGCGGCTGTTCGGACTTATTGACTTATTGAGTCCGAACAGCCACTTCGTAATAAAATTAAAAGTGGCTATAGATCCTCACCTGGGGTGAGAATAAAAATATGATCGACCTCTCACCCCGAGTGAGACTTGCCATCGTTGGCTATTCTCACCCGGTGTGAAACAAGACCTGTTTTCCTAATTTCAGAATACTGTCTATCGGTGTGGATGATCAAAGACAAAAGCAAATTTAGAAAAAACGAACTAGAAAAAATGGCATTTTATACACTACAATTTATATCATGTAAGCTAATTTGATCATCTACAAAGTTGCTATGGCTATTTCACTTTTATATCAAATCGAGACGAGCTATTCTCACCAGGTGAGAAGACCTGTTTTTCCTCATTTTGGAATACTGTCTATCGGTGTGGATGATCAAATTGATAAAAAGCCAAGAAAAAATTACGTTATAGCACAAAAGTAAGCTAATTTGATTGTCTTCAAAGATGCTATATTTCACTTTTCGAATCGAGCCGAACTACGCGGGTCGCCATTTTGTATTGCCCGGAAGTTCTCGCAAGATCTACTCCTTCCCCCTCTCTCTCTCTCTTTCTGAATACTGTCTATCGGTGTGGACGATCAAATTGACCACAACAAAGTTTAAAAAATGATGTTAAAAAACAAAACTAAATTAATTTGGTTGTCTACAAAGATGCTACGGCTATTTAACTTCCAAATCGAGCCGAACTATGCGGGTCACCATTTTGTTTTGCCCGAAAGTTCTCGCGCTACTCCTCCCTGTCTCTTTCTCTCTCTCCACTGCCCACAGACAAAATTGCACGCTTTTAGTTTTTTAGGCTAAACTAAAAGAACAGTAGTAATAGATCTAGAACGTTTGTTCACAGCACAGAATTCTATAATTCTGTATTATCACAGTGTAGAATTCTGTGGTTCAGGGTGAACGCTTCACTGGTTGGCCTAGGCTATAACGGTGAGCGCCCACCGGGTGAGATATAGCCAAAAGACTCGCCTGCGCTATTCTCACCCGGGGTGGCCATATGGTAGTGTCAATTGCCACCGTCACCGAGTGGCGCGGTGGCAATTGACAAAAATTGACTTTTTGTCAATTGCCACCGAGTAAATTGGAGCTCTTTTGCGTCTCTGTCCCTCTGTGTTTGTGTGTGTTTGTGTATGTCATTGTGTGTGTGTCTTTTCTGCTTGACAAGAGTTTGTGTGCGTTTGTGACCTTCTACTTCTAGAATTGCCTGTGTTGGTTCTACACCAAAGTGTAGGCTAAGGCTAGCCTAAATCTAGGCCTACGTCTCATTGAAAACATGCCAAGTTGGTACCGTAGCTCTAGACAAGATGCTCATCCAATGAAATGAAATTAGTTGAGAACAAATTGACCTATTAGACACACATTATGCTAAAGATAGACCTAATCTAGTGTTGTTTCAGACTTGACACCGCTTCACTCAGTGGCAATTGACAAAAAGTCAATTTTTGTCAATTGCCATCGCGTCACTCGGTGGAAATTGACGCTATCATATTATATTAGTGCCATATTAATTAGACTAGAGGCAGAGGTGGCCAATAAAATTCTTACACTAAACAGGAACAAAAAGACTCTCAAAATCATTGACCATGTAACAACTAGATCTAGATCTAGATCTAGATCTAGATCTAGATCTAGATCTAGATCTAGATCTAGATCTAGATCTAGATCTAGATCTAGATCTAGATCTAGATCTAGATCTAGATCTAGATCTAGATCTAGATCTAGATCTAGATCTAGATCTAGATCTAGATCTAGATCTAGATCTAGATCTAGATCTAGATCTAGAATCTAGAGCTATTTCATCTGGGTCTGTCAAATGTCTGTACTGTAGTCGTATAAATCTATAGATAGATCCAGTGTCTTACCGTCTCCTCCACTTCACAGTCCTTCACGGGGTGTCTGAACTTTTTGCCAAGCGAACTCCAAAATTTTATGTGGACCTCACTCAATTAGAATTAGATTCTAGATCTAGATTATAGATCTAGAATCTAGATCTATATATCTTGGTCTGATCTAGATATCTTACCACCGATTGCTACCATGCTCAAAGCACATATCCCATAGAAACCGGTATACAAAATCCACTTGAAGCGAATAGCGTCAATACAAAGTCTAAAACTCAGATGGTGGAGGAAGGGACAGGCCCAGGTAGGAGACATCACAACACTGACATTATTTGGGTGACAGGAATGAGTAACTTCCGTTTGGACGTGGCTGGTACCGGTGTTGACCAAAGAAAGTATCCCAATTTTTTGTGCCGTTTTATTTCGTTTATATATAGAAATTACAGGTTTCTGACTTTGATTGTTAGCAAACATCTTCCATGTCCAAGAGGTAGTATACTTAGTAGTAGTGGTACTAGTGGTGTAGATGGTGGTAACTGTAGGCAGGAGAGGTAGTGGTGATTGCGACGGAAATAATATCCTTTACGCTGCTCCAGCTGCTGTCTATATGTGTCTGCTGTTTGTAAAAGGAGGAACCGAGGACGCAGGCAGAACAAAAGTACGGACTGAGGATGAGGAGCTGGTAGGAAAAGGGGAAAAGGAGGTAGAAGAAATGATCGCGGGCACGGTGACAAAGAGGAGTTGTTTTTGTTTGTTTCTTGTCACATGCATTATCTTTGCACTTCTGAGCGGAAGCATAATTTAATATCTTTTTTATGGATTAAATGCTAACATGATAATATTATGTTATAATTCCCGTACATCACGATAAATTTGCAAGCATGAAGGTGTATAATATGTTTGTGATTAGTGAAGTTTCAGGGAGCTTAGCCTACGCTTATATTGATTACAGGTTGATTATTACAAGCAAAAGCATTCTTCTTCTTCTTCTTCTTCTTCTTCTTCTTCTTCTTCTTCTTCTTCTTCTT
>NW_004797738.1:143379-144746 GCF_000002075.1 Aplysia californica | reverse complement strand
CTCTTGGTCTCTTTCCCCGGGCAAGTTCTCCATAGAGAAGTTGCTTCGGAATCCGGTTGTCGTCCATTCTCTTGACATGGCCCGGCCATCTCAATCTCTTTAAATGCAGGATAGCTGTCATGCTCTGGAGGTTTGCCCGTGCCAACAACGCACTTCCTACACAAGATGTAGGTCTTTGAGTCACATCTGAGGCGTTTGTATTGTTGCCGGTCGGCATAGAGAGAAAGATGATCCACGCGATCGAGCCGTGTGTCGACAGTTGGGGGCCTCACTTGATTGCTAGAACGTGAGAGAAACTGAGGACTCCCAGCTGCAGGTCGTCCTGGCAACCTTTCGGCAGTAACCTGACTGTCAGCAATCGACTGATGGAAGTCACATAGTTTGACTGGAGAATGCTGAAGCATCCTGCAGTAGCGACGATATCTCAGCCAACTGGTGACTACCACCATGTTGATTGTGTGGTAGAACAAATAAATGTACCAATTTTGAGTCTTGATTTTTGCTTTGCAGAGAGCGGCGAGACGATCAAGTAAATCTACCCCTCCCATGTGTTTGTTGTACGTGCGAATTACAGCAGGGCCCTTCACTGCATTTTTTTCCCTTCAGTTTTGTTGTCCCTCCTGGTAACCTTCTCAACAGGTTCTGGTCCAACATATGACGAAATGATATCCACTTTCTTGGTGTCTTACCATCGAATGACGATGATGTTGGGGTCAGCATCCACTAGACTCAGCTTTCAACTTGCAATCTTTCTTTTTGACATTTTATATATTGAAACAAGGCTATACGATAAAAACCAGGACTCAAATGCCCAATGTCCCACATCTGGCACACTTAAAAGTCCAGGGCGGCCCAGTGTGCCATATTAATTAGACCATACCAAAAAAACACCCCCATAAATCAAAATTTAAATGTTGAACATGGAATTTGAGGGTGACAATATCTAAATCTACTTTGTTTCAAGACATATATTAGGAAAAATTGACAAATTATATACCTGACGGTTGATGGTGATGGACTGAAGAAGAGTTGCTGCTGTTGTCTGTTTCAAGCACAAGTGGTGGTAAAAAAACAGGAAGTTGAAAGGGGAAAATACGTTAGAAAAAATCCCCCAAGGGCACTCAGTAGTCAGGGGATGATTCTCCAGTTACCCACCTCTTGAAATTACCGAACATAACAAAAACTAATTATTGTTTCCCCTGAAGCTGGTCATTTGACATATGCCAGATATGGCACTCTGGGCACTAGAGGGTTAAGTTGTTTTTTTCCGTCCCTGCCACGGTCCCTGCCCATTCCTGTCAAACTGCGCTTTTGGCTTTTGTGTCTTGTGGGCACACACACACACACACACACACACACACACACAC
>NW_004797738.1:139896-142430 GCF_000002075.1 Aplysia californica | reverse complement strand
GTAGTAGTAACTTAAGTTTTTTATTCTCCACCTTCAAATTGGCGGTGAAGTGATAGTCCCTCTAAAATGTCAATTAAGCTTGTGTTTCATATTTCTTCCTTTCGGTATGCAAATTAAAGCAATTATAAATTACTCTGTAAAATTTCAACAATGAATGTTCTTTCGTTAAAAACAATTGAAAAATAAAATTCAATTCTTACAGTCAATCAATAATTAATTTACTCTTTTTGAGAGTGTCAGTGATAACTTCCATCATGCAGGGCACAGTTGAGGCCTGTGACAAATTGGGCCTGTGACAAACTGGCATGCTTCCCTACCATGTTGTGTAGTGAGTGGACAGACTATGTCAGAAGTAGGCCTACTACTAGAGCTAGATCTAGAATCTACATCTAGATAGATCAACAAACTGTCGATATCAATGATACATTCGCCTTACAAGAACAGTCTTTGGCTCTAGATCTAGATCTAGATTCTCCCACCATACGAATAATAATTAACTTAACTAGATCTATATGTATCAGCAAAGAGTCTACATAACGTTATTATTAACTATCTTTGGTATCAGTAGGATCTAGAACTGTCAGATGATGGCATGTTAACCTCGATCCAAAGTTCAATTAAGGTTGTTTCTTTGTAGTCCCCCAGAGAATGATACAGCACCCTAGCAGGCAGCCAGGAATACATGTACACGATTTGTTAAAAAAAAACTTTAATTAAAAAAAAAAGATATTAAAAAAATTCTTCCCATTCAGAAATCAAATTCAAGTCCTCTGTTTGCCACGGCAAAGAGACTGACTTCTACACCACAAACTCTAGTAATCGTATTTAGTATGAGAGCATGAGTAATGAAAGCACAAGATGAAGATGAACCCATAAGTATGACATCTAAGTACAACATGCAAAAAACAGAAGGGCAATTAGCCAAGAAATAGCGAAGAAGAGATAGTAGAAAAAAGAAAACCACCAGTTGTAAATACTGATGATGATGACAATGAAAATAATATGACTTTTGCTTTGAGTTTGAGGTAAGAGGAACATGAAGCACTTTGAAAAACTAAGACCATTTTAGAGCAGATAGATGAAAAGTAAGACAAGTAGCAGACAGAAATAGCAGTATGAAATAAAAGAAGGGCCCCCAAGAAGCGCCCAACAAACACCCACGATGTAATGAGAATAAACATGAATACCTTACCAATAAAACGTACAACCAAAAAGAAGACCAGTAAGATATTAGATTCCACACTATTAATTTATTAAATATAATATATACATATTATATTTCATTTTGATGTACAAAAGGAGATTTTGCGCAGTTTCAATTTTGTACAAAGATGTCTGAAAGCTCCCCTGCAGTTCAAAGGAAAGGCACACAAAAAGATTATGATAGTCCAAATATAACAGAAATTCAGTTTTTCGAATTGAGGAGTCCATTGAAAAAAACAAACGGGCATAGTCACAAACTGAAAATCGTGAGAGTATCAAGTTTGAACACTTGTTGACTAATGACTGTATTTCTGTTCAGCTGTTGGTCGATATTCTATCTAACAAACATATAAAATAAACCACCAATCAAACAAATATGAAGTTATGAGTCCAAAAGCTTTTGAAATTGACACCCTCACAACTTCCAGTTTGTGACTGTGCCCGTTTTTTTTTTTTAGTGGACTCGTGTGCAATTCTTGAACTGTTCTTTAACCGTACAGAAAAATATAGGCAGTTCAATCTGTACATATATTTGATACGAGTTGCAAAGGGTCAACAACGTGGGGTTGGAGGTCAGTCAAGATACAAGTTCTAAAGAGTCAACATGAGATCTAATCTAAGTCACGATGGGGTTGGAGCAAAGTCACGATATGAGTTCTAAAAGGTCAATAACAAAAGATTGGAGCTAAGTCACCATACAAGTCCGAATAGGTCAACGACGTGGGATTGGAGCTAAGTGAAGATGGAGTAAGAGCTAATTCAAATTGAAGATATGAGTTCTACAGAGTCACCAACGTGGGGTTGGAGCAAAGTAAAAATACACGTTCTAAAGGGTCAACAACGTGGGGTTGGTGCTAAGTTAATGCAAGTTCCAAAAGATTGAAAACATGGGGTTGGGGCTAAATCATGGTACGGGTCTCCAGAGTCAACACCGTGGGGTTGGACCTACGTAAAAATACAGGTTCTAAAGGGTCAACAAGGGGGGTGGGGGTGGCGTTAAGTCAAGATACAGGTTCTAAAGGGTTAACAATGAGAGGTTGGAACTAAGTCATGATATATAGGCCTACGTTTTAAATCGTCAACAACGTGGGGTTGGAAATAATAAATCAAGATACAAGTTCTAAAGGGTCAACAAAGTGGGGTTGGAACTAAGTCAGTATATATGGGTTCTAAAGGATCAATAACGTGGATTTGGAGCTAAAGTCAATGCATGGGTTCTAAAGGCTCAACAACGTGGGGTTGGAACTAAATCAAGATACAAGTTCTGAAGGGCCAACAGTGTGGGGTTGGAACTAAGTCAAGATACAAGTTCTAAAGGGTCAACAAAGGGG
>NW_004797738.1:137810-139043 GCF_000002075.1 Aplysia californica | reverse complement strand
CGCACACACACACACGCACACACACACGCACACACACACACGCACGCACACACACACACGCACACACGCACACACGCACACGCTTATCCCACGAACACGCCTACACATCGTTACGAAATGAGCACATGCAAATAACACACAATGCAATTCGCAAAATACACAAATGGATACATAGTCATTTACATAACATTCTACTGACATAAAACTGATATGTTTTGAGAGAAATTTTAAATTTAGACTCACATGTTGTATGTCTTAAGTCTCAAGAGTTGGGGAAGAGAGTTTCAAACTGATGGAGCAAGCAGACGATTTTTTACCTTATTTTCTAGGAAGTTTTAAACGATACTGATCGTCTAATCTTATAGTGATCTAGGTGGAACATAAATCTTATTTTCATTTTAGTTTAGTTTTTCGGCACTTGCAACACATTAAGTTCAAATAAGTGCCGAATATTAGGTGTTACAAGAGAGTAACAGACAAAAACAGAAAGAAGAGAGATAAGGGCGACAGACGTTAGGTAGGAAAGAAGGGAACAAACCACACCAGAGCACCCACCAACCACCCACATTCATAAATCTGGATGAGATCACTAATATGAGGGAGCTTTGTTATTGACACATTTATGAAATAATATTGCAATTTTATAAGGGTTCTAACGGGTGAATAAAGTGGGGTTGGAGCTAAGTCAAGATACAAGTTCTAAAGGATCAAGAATGTGGCGTTGGAACTAAGTCAGTGCAAATGTTCCAAATTTTCTTTAACAAAAGACAACGAAAGTGTAGGTAGCAATATTACGTACTGTTTTGATTTGAATCACATTAATAATAACAAATGTATAATTCTTAAGCGTATTTTCAGGACTTATGAAAGGCAAGGGGCAGATTTTGAGAACACCTAAATGCAAAAATGAAATTTTCTGATCCACCAATTATAACTCTTTTACTTTAACTATAGAAAGAATAAGTTACATAATGTCTTACATCAGTGAGTACAGTGCAAGACACATTTCAAAGACTATTACCTTCTCAGGTTGCCGATAATTCATCACTTCGTATTTGCGGTCTTCCAGTCACAAAGGTGATCCTATAGGCTGTCCTGTCCCACTGGTGGTATCCGAACTCCTACCACAGGATGGTTAAAAGCCAAAGGAACAACTGGCAGTGTTTGATCCACTGAGTATACATTTTACAACACCACTGATACAATTCTGACAGTGTAACACCTACACGCTGC
>NW_004797738.1:132945-137710 GCF_000002075.1 Aplysia californica | reverse complement strand
AAGAACAATCCAGTATACATAAAACCCTTCAACACTCAAGTTAAAAATCAGCAAGCAGCTCCTTCTAGCCAGTTCTACACCTGCCACCCCCTTCCCCCGGAAAAGACCCAATCTACCCCTGCCGCACCACTGACTCCCACGCCACCCCCCCCCCTCCCCCCCCCCACCAAATTTTTAACAAAAAGAAGCATTTCTACCCTGCCCCCTCAACTACCTCCCGCCATGGCCATGGCAAAACTATCTACACAAAATCCTTCCCTGACTCTAGCCTGTCCACCTAGCTCCCTATCAACCTATCTTTACAGGGCCACAGGAGTGTAGGTAGGGTCTTTTAAAAGGGGAAGGGGGAGGCAGAAGTAGAATTGGGTGGGAAGAGCTGCCTAATGATTTTGAGCTTGAGTGTTGAAAGAGAATTTTGCATACTGACTTGTTCTTTGCAGCTTGTTGGTGCTGCACTGCCATTACTGTTTCAATGATGCTGTAAAATGTATACCCAAAAATGGATCAAACAAACACGACCAGCTGTTTATTTGACCTTCAACCTTCTGTGGTAGACGTACTGATAACACCAGTGCCTTCTCGCCGAAAAGTCAGAAGAGTGACAATCTTCTCTCTTGCCCTTTTTAACTCCCAGTGGAGCACAGGCCATCAACAGCATTACTCCAGCGAAACCTGTCCTGAGCATCCTTTTCTATCTGTTTCCATGATGTCCCCGCTTTTTCAATTTCCGCTTGTACCGCTCGCCTCCATGTCATCTTTGGTCTTCCCTTTTTACGTTTTCCTTGTGGGTTCCACGTAAAAGCCTTCCTGATGATGCTTGTCGGGGGGTTTCCTCAGGGTGTGTCCAATCCATTTCCATTTCTTCACCTGTATGTCTTCCTTTACTGGCCTTTGGCTTGTTCTTTCCCACAGTTGAGCATTAGTGACTCGATCGTACCACTTGTTCCCCACTATCCTTCGTAGGCATCCATTTACGAATCTCTGCAGTTGCTGCTGATGCTGTGAGCCTCCATGTCTCTGAACCATACAGTAGAACAGTCTTCACGTTTGTTTTGAAGATCCTCAGCTTGGTGTTCAATCCCAGTTCCTTAGACATCCATATTATATTCCTGAGAATGATGAATGCTGCTCTTGCCTTTTGGATTCTGACTTTGATATCTTCGTCTGTTCCCCCTGCCTTGTTGATGACACTTCCCAGGTAGGTGAAGGATTCAACATCCGCCAATGGTGCCCTTTGCAGTGTGATAGGAACGTCGGCTGCATTCATTCGTAGAACTTTCGTTTTATCCGTGTGAATATGGAGTCCAACACTACAGGAGAAGGTCCTGAGGCAATCTGTTTTCTGTTTCATCTGGGCTCGACAGTGAGAAAGAAGTGCCAAGTCGTCGGCAAAGTCCAAGTCTTCCAAGACTGGAAAGGGTCCTCTGTACACCACAGCATTGTCCAGATGTTGTCAGTCTCATTATCCAATCCACTGCTAATAAAAAGAGAAAAGGCGATAGCAGGCATCCCTGTCTCACTCATGTATTCACCTCAAACGAGTCTGTCCGCTGCCCTCCAAGTAAGACACTGCAACTCATTCCCTCATACATCTTCTTGATCAATCTCACGAACTTGTTAGGTATTCCGTAGTGGCACATGAGCTCCCATATTGAGTCTCTATCTAGGCTGTCAAAAGCTTTCTCATAGTCAACAAAGTTAACGTACAGGGAAGAGTTCCACTCTGTGGACTGCTCCATTATTATCCTCAAAGTGAAGAGTGACAGTAATCTGAGAAAAATAAATTCAAAATGTAATCAGTTTGAATTATTATATTTTTAGTTTAAACACATTCATGTTGGAGAATCTAAATTATTTGATAGGTGATTAGTTAAATGCAACATATTATATTTACAAAAGCTGAGTAGTAAAACATTGTAGCATGTGACACAGATAGGAAGTTTTGCTCTTTAAGGAAAGATACAAACTGTACATTGTGTCCACATTTTAATCATTTAAAAATTGCAGTACCAGTATTCCTATGCTAGTGTGAAAAGAAAGACAAGATCATTACAGGCTAAAAAATAAGTACTACCTTCAAATGACACTGGAGCAAATACCTAATATTGTTTCCGTTTGAATTACGTCAATTATGAGCAACATTCGTAGGTCTATTTTCAGGAGCCATTAGAAAGGCCAGTGGCAGTTTTGAGAGAACCCTAAAGGTAAATGAAACTTTCAAGTTAACCTAGCATTGGGTATTCTGATTGTTTTTTAAACGTCTAAATAGGCGTCTTTCAAGACATCTTTAAAAAACAAATACCTTCTAGGGCAGATCATCCTACAACACTTCTTGCTTCTCGATTCAGTGGATATGAACAATCTTCTGGTACTGTAGGCGATCAACCTGTGCAGTAGGCAGTCCTGGTGATGAAAACAATGTCTCAAAGATTGATTGATTGCTTACAATTGTGTCAAATATTGATTGAATGATTGAATGGGTGGTTTACGGCATTGTCAATGTGTCAAAGAAAACCCAACGTCTCGTGTTTTTATTTAGTATCATAGGATAAAAACATTCTTATATACTTGTGCTGATAAAGAAATTATTTTAAACATCTATTTCTTTTTATTTAGTTTCAAAGGATAAAAGCATTCCCTATACTGGCAGAAAATTAGTATAAGGCAGGAGGCCAAAATGCAAAAATCACCTTTATGATTTAAAGCAAGAGCCACCAGGACAAATGTTAAATGTTCTAGTGACGTTGGATTACATAAGGCAAAGATTCTGAAGCAACCAATATCATAAAACAGTTTTTATTTGAATTAGGCCTACATTTATAATAAGAAATTAAGGTTCAACTCTTACGAATATTTTTAGGACCCATTAAATAATGTCATAATTGGAGATGAATGTCTCTGCCAATAGTTTTCCAAAACATCTTTTAAAAACAAATACCTACTGAGGCTTATCATCATTCATCACTTCCCGTCTTTCAACACCCAGGCAAAATAGACAGTTCTCCAGTAATGTAGATTTACGATTCCCTTTTTTGACACTGATCAATAAGACGAATGCTTATGAAAGGTGTTCAATTTAAATTTGTTGTATGTTTAGTGTGGGAGTTATTTTTACACTACCATCAACATAATTTAGGTCACTTTGAGTGAAGATTTCCGACATTTCTAGTCGAACCCTGAGTCATCGAGAGGTTTTCTAATTTTATAGTCATTATGAGTTTTTGATAATTCCATAATATGGAACTTAAGGCTCAGAGAAAAGTGCAGTAAGATATACTTCAATGGCAAATACCTTCAGATGCTGATCATCATCATTTTTCGTTTCTTGACAGTCTCGATATAAACGGTCCATTGGTCCTCGTCTTTCTACTGGGCCCTCCAGAATCGTATTGATGAAAGAAAAAAAGAAACTTTATCACGCACCAAAGAATACTCTTTTGATTAGTATTATAATATGTTATATGATTTCTTAATAAGTCAGTGAGTGGAATTGCAAGAAATATTATTTCAAAGACAATTACCTTCTCAGGTTGCCGATAATTCATCACTTCGTATTTGTGGTCTTCCAGTCACAAAGGTGATCCTATAGGCTGTCCTGTCGTACTGGTGGTATCCGAACTCCTACCACAGGATGGTTAAAACCCAAAGGAACAACTGGCAGTGTTTGTTTGATCCACTGAGTATACATTTTACAACACCACTAATACAATTCTGACAGTGCAACACCTACACGCTGCAAAGAACAATCCAGTATGCATAAGACACTTCAACACTCAAGTTAAAAATCAGCAAGCAGCTCCTTCCAGCCAGTTCTATACCTGCCAGCCCCTCCCCCCGGAAAAGACTCAATCTACCCCTGCCGCACCACTGACTCCCCCGCTCCCCCCCCCCAAAAAAAAAAAAATTAAAAATTCTACCCTGCCCCCCTCAACTACCTCCCGCCATGGCCATGACAATACTATCTACAAAATCCTACCCTGACCCTAGCCTGTCCACCTAGCTCCCTATCAACCTATCTTTACAGGGCCACAGGAGTGTAGGTAGGGTCTTTTATAGGAGGAAGGGGATGACAGAAGTAGAATTGGGTGGGAAGAACTCCCTGATGATTTTGAGCTTGAGTGTTGAAAGAGAATTTTGCATACTGACTTGTTCTTTGCAGCTTGTTGGTGCTACACTGCCATTACTGTTTCAATGATGCTGTAAAATGCATACTCAAAAATGGATCAAACAAACACGACCAGGTGTTTATTTGACCTTCTACCTTCTGTGGTAGACTTATTGATAACACCAGTGCCTTCTCGCCGAAAAGTCAGAAGAGTGACAGTAATCTGAGAAAAATAAATTCAAAATGTAATCAGTCTGAATTATTATATTTTTAGTTTAAACACATTCATGTTGGAGAATCTAAGTTAATTGATACGTTATTAGTTAAATGCAGCATATTACATTTACAAAAGCTAAGTAGTAAAAAATTGTAGCATGTGACACAGAAAGGAAGTTTTGCTCTTTAAGGAAAGATACAAACCCAACATTGTGTCCACCTTTTAATCATTTAAAAATTGCAGTACCAGTATTCCTATGCTAGTGTGAAAAGAAAGGCAAGATCATTACAGGTTGAAAAATAAGTACTACCTTCAAATGACACTGAAGCAAACACCAATTGTTTCCATTTGAATTACGTCAATTATGAGCAATATTCGTAGGTCTATTTTCAGGAGCTATTAGACAGGTCCAGAGGCAGTTTTGAGAGAAACCTAAAGGTAAT
>NW_004797738.1:129377-132845 GCF_000002075.1 Aplysia californica | reverse complement strand
CATGGCCATGACAATACTATCTACAAAATCCTACCCTGATCCTAGCCTGTCCACCTAGCTCCCTATCAACCTATCTTTACAGGGCCACAGGAGTGTAGGTAGGGTCTTTTATAGGAGGAAGGGGATGACAGAAGTAGAATTGGGTGGGAAGAACTCCCTGATGATTTTGAGCTTGAGTGTTGAAAGAGAATATTGCATACTGACTTGTTCTTTGCAGCTTGTTGGTGCTGCACTGCCATTACTGTTTCAATGATGCTGTAAAATGCATACAAAAAAATGGATCAAACAAACACGACCAGGTGTTTATTTGACCTTCTACCTTCTGTGGTAGACTTATTGATAACACCAGTGCCTTCTCGCCGAAAAGTCAGAAGAGTGACAGTAATCTGAGAAAAATAAATTCAAAATGTAATCAGTCTGAATTATTATATTTTTAGTTTAAACACATTCATGTTGGAGAATCTAAGTTAATTGATACGTTATTAGTTAAATGCAGCATATTACATTTACAAAAGCTAAGTAGTAAAAAATTGTAGCATGTGACACAGAAAGGAAGTTTTGCTCTTTAAGGAAAGATACAAACCCAACATTGTGTCCACCTTTTAATCATTTAAAAATTGCAGTACCAGTATTCCTATGCTAGTGTGAAAAGAAAGGCAAGATCATTACAGGTTGAAAAATAAGTACTACCTTCAAATGACACTGAAGCAAACACCAATTGTTTCCATTTGAATTACGTCAATTATGAGCAATATTCGTAGGTCTATTTTCAGGAGCTATTAGACAGGTCCAGAGGCAGTTTTGAGAGAAACCTAAAGGTAATTGAAACTTTCAAGTTGACCTAGCATTGGGTATTCTGATTGTTTTTTAAACGTCTAAATAGGCCAAGACATCTTTCAAAAACAAATACTTTCTAGGGCAGATCATCCTACAACACTTTTTGTTTCTCGTTACAGTGGATATAGACAATCTTCTGGTACTGTAGGCGATCAACCGGTGCAGTAGGCAGTCCTGGTGATGAAAACAATGTGTCAAAGATTGATTGATTGCTTACAATTGAGTCAAAGATTGATTTAATGATTGATTGGGTGGTTTACGACACTGTCAATGTGTCAAAGAAAATCCAACGTCTCGTGTTTTATTTAGTATCATAGGATAAAAACATTCTTATATACTGGTGCACATAAAGAAATTCTTTAAACATCTATTTCTTTTTATTTAGTTTCAAAGGATAAAAGCATTCCATATACTGGCAGAAATTTAGTATAAGGCAGGAGACCAAAAAGAAAAAATCACATTTATGATCTAAAGCAAGAGCCACACCAGCGTAAATGTTAAAAATGTTCTAGTGACATTGAATAATATAAGGCAAAGATTCTGAAAGCAGACAATGTCATAAAACAGTTTTATTTGAATTACATTTATAATAAGAAATTAATGTTCAACTCTTAGGAATATTTGTAGGACACATTGAATAATATCTTATATGGAGATGAATGTGTTCCAAAACATCTTTTAAAAACAAATACCTACTGAGGCTTATCATCATTCATCACTTCCCGTCTTTCAACACCCAGGCAAAATAGACAGTCCTCCAGGAATGTAGATTTAAGATTCCCTTTTTTGACACTGATCAAAAAGACTAATGCTTATGAAAGGTGTTCACTTTAAATTTGTTGTATGTTTAGTGTAGGAGTTATTTTTATACCACCATCAACATAATTTAGATCACTTTGAGTGGAGATTTCCGACATTTCAAGTCGAACACTGACTTATGGATAGGTATTCTAATTTTATAGTCATAATGAGTTTTAGATAATTCCATAATATGGAACTTAAGGCTCAGTGAAAAGTGCAGTAAGACATACTTCAATGACAAATACCTTCTGATGCTGATCATCATCATTTTTCGTTTCTTGACAGTCTCGATATAAAGGGTCCATTGGTCCTCTCGTCTGTCTATTGGGCCCTCCAGAATCGTATTGATGACAGAAAAAATGAAACTGTCTCATGCACCAATGAATATTCTTTTAGTTATTGCATGAATACGAGGTTATATAATTATTTCTTAATAAGTCAGAGCGTAGAATTGGGAGAACTATTATTTCAAAGACAATTACCTTCTCAGGCTGCTGATCATTCATCACTCCGTAATTGCAGTCTTCCAGTCCAATAGGCGATCCTATAGGCTGTCCTGTCCTACTGGTAGTATCAGAAATCCTACCACAGGATGGCCAAAAGCCAAAGGAACATCTGGCAGTGTTTGTTTGATCCATTGAGTATACATTTTACAACACCACTGATACAATTCTGACAGTGCAACACCTACACGCTGCAAAGAACAATCCAGTATACCAAAGCCATTTCAACACTCAAGTTAAAAATCAACAAGCAGCTCTTCCCAGCCTGTTCTACTCCTGCCACCCCTTTCCCATTGAAAAGACTCAACCTAATCCTGCCACCCCACTGACTCCCCCGCTCCCCCCCCCCAAAAAAAAAGTCCTATACTGCCCCCTCAACTCCCTCCCGCCATGGCCATGGCAATACTATCTACAAAATCCTACTCTGAAGCTACCCTATCCACCCAGCTCCCTATCAACTTATCTTTACAGAGCCACAGGAGTGTAGGTAGGGTCTTTTAAAGGGGGAAAGGGGTGACAGAAGTAGAATTGGGTGGGAAGAGCTGCCTAATGATTTTGAGCTTGAGCGTTGAAAGAGAATTTTGCATACTGACTTGTTCTTCGCAGCTTGTTGGTGCTGCACTGCCATTACTGTTTCAATGATGCTGTAAAATGTATACTCAAAAAAAAAATGGATCAAACAAACACCACCAGCTGTTTATTTGACCTTTTACCTTCTGTGGTAGACTTACTGATAACACCAGTGCATTCTCGCCGAAAAGTCAGAAGAGTGACAGTAATCTGAGAAAAATAAATTCAAAGTTTAATCAGTTTGAATTATATTTTTAGTTTAAGCACATTCATGTTGGAGCATCTAAATTATCTGATACGTAATTATTTAAATGTAGCATATTCTATTTACATAAGCTAAGTAGTCAAACGTTTTAACATATGACAAAGAAAGGAAGTTTTGCTCTTCAAGGAAATGTATAATCATTTTAAAATTGCAATACCAGTATTCCTATGCTTGTGTTAAAAGA
Organism: Aplysia californica; assembly: GCF_000002075.1. Lineage (NCBI taxonomy): Eukaryota > Metazoa > Mollusca > Gastropoda > Aplysiida > Aplysiidae > Aplysia > Aplysia californica. Next base: position 129,685 of record NW_004797738.1, on the reverse strand, counting down.
AAGATATGACCATTACAGACTGAAAAATAAATACAACCTTCAAATGACACTGAAGCAAACACCTTCAATTGTTTCCGTTTGAATTACGTCAATTACGAGCAACATTCGTAGGTCTATTTTCAGGAGCCATTAGACAGGTCGAGTGGCAGTTTTGCGAGAAACCTAAAGGTAAATGAAACTTTCAAGTTGACCTACCATTGGGTATTCTAATTGTTTTTTTTTAAAGGTTCAAATAGGCCAAGACATCTTTCAAAAACAAATACCTTCTAGGGCAGATTATCATACAACACTTCTTGTTTCTCGATACA
>NW_004797738.1:122129-125162 GCF_000002075.1 Aplysia californica | reverse complement strand
AACAACAATAACAACAACAACAACAACAACAACAACAGCAACAACCACAACAACAACAACAATGACAACAACATCACCTTCTTCAACAACAAAAACAACAACAACAACAACAACAACAACAACAACAACAACAACAACAACAACAGGAAAGACGACGTCGACAGCGACAACGATACTTCAACCCCAACGACAACTCCTGCTAAAAATGCAACATGAACAACAACAATAATGATGTAGTAAATTGCATTTATGGTGCTCATTTCCATTTTCTTAAAAATGCTCAATGTGTATTTCATTCAAAGAGAGATCACTTATTAGAATTACTTGACACACACACACACACACACACACACACACACACACACACACACACACACACACACACACACACACACACACATTATTATTATTATTATTACTATAATAATAATAATTATTATAATTATTATATACATATTATACATATAGTATAACCTGGATAGGTCGAACACAGATTGGGGGCTCTCGTGGCCTAGAGGTTAAGGTGTTGGCCTCTCATTCAAAGGTCCCGGGTTCGAATCCGGGTAGCCACCGAAAAATTTTCTTCTCTAAAATTGTCTCCTTTCACCCCCTTTCCTGCTCTCTAGCAATGTTCTGTTGTCTGCTTTCAATTCCACTTTCTGCCCCCACCCCCTCACCTCCTCTGGGCTCCTGACTCTTTCTGCAGCCTTTCTACTGCTACTCCTTGGCTCCTCCTTACTGCTGTCTTTCTGCCACACCCCTGATCTTCTGGTAGGAAAGATCTACACCTAGCCTTCTCGGACAAGGGCGAAAAATCTCGGAGGGCCCTTGTGCAAGTTGCGCACGTTAAAGATCCCTTGGTGGTCTAAAATCGATAAGAGTAGGCTTCGGCCGCCACCCGGGCAAAATTCAAAATTTCCTACCAACTGAAAATATTAGGTGTGTCCCGCGCGCTCATATGACCTATGCAGTTGCGAGCGCCGTAAAACACTTTACAAAAACAAAAAAAACCAGAACACAGATTACTCGAAATCACACATCCGTCGAACTGTGCCTGTGGTCCCGTTTTTTCTTCTTCTTTACCTTTGTAAGAAAATTACGCGAAGCTAGAACACAAACGTGGATTAGTCGAACTAATTGCCTGTAGAGATCTAAAGTCTATGTCTTTTGAGACAAAATATAAATAGGCCTAATAATATTTTTATTAACGGAAAAAGGCAAGAGCGAAAAAAGTACCCCCTCCTCCTCCCTTCCACAGAAGCAGCTAGCTGTGCTTTTTTTTAGCGCGCTGCTCGACATGCAAGTCTTCTGCGAGGGTCTAGGTCTTATAGGCCTAGCTAGGCTTGTGTTGAGCGTAAGCATGGGCGAAGTCGAGTCGAGGTTCGGATTTCGACGAATTCGTGGGGTCAGAGTCGGAGCTCGAACATTGGGCAGGAGGACGAGTCCGAACACAAATTCCCGGACTAGGACAGCCAAGGGGAAAATGGAACACAAGGAGCGAAAACATATTTAATTTGTTTAAAACTGTAAATAATTTTACGCAAAACTGCACCCAAGATACATTTAAGACATTGCCTGCCTCAATCCCGACCTCTATGACCAAAAATGTTCTCAGTCGAAAGTTCGGAAGTTCTCGGAGTCGGCCCACTAGTTGAGCGGGCGAGAGGAGGGGTAGTGCATCACACAATCGGCCGCCCCACCTCTCTTTGCAAAACACTGCGCGCTTGGTGCGAGTGTCGGGGCAGGCCTGCATTGTTTTGTCATCGCTTTGTTGAATACTGTTGCGATTTGCTTATTCGTCAAATTGTTTGTGTTTTCTAAAATGTGAAAGGGCACTGCTCGGTTGGTGCAGATTAAAGACCGCTCACACTGACCAGCGTATTTATACTGTCTTGGTACCGTTAGACTCATTACCGATCGAACTCGAAAGCGTTGCTCATCGTGTTTCTCATTCTCAATTTGTCAATTTCAAATTCTCTCAATTTTCAAATTCAAGTCAATAGGCATAGATCTAACCTACTATCTGATCTAGGACTATGGCCGTAAAAATAAAAATCTGTGTTCCGACCCAATATTTGTTGATTGCCTTGATACATATTATGTACCTTAAAGTGAAACGTAATGTTATACATGTATCACTTCGTACATTAAGAAGTTAAAATAATGATAATCAAGACAACTGTTGGCTAAGCATAATCGACATCACCATTTTGAGTATGTAACCACACACATAGACACACACACTCACACATACACACACCTATACACACAAGAACACACACAGACACCTATTCACACACTCACCACAAACACACACGCACACACACACATACACACCCACACACACACCTATAGGCACACACCCATACATACACAAGCACTCAATAGATACAAACACCTACACACACATACATGCCTACATACACAACCACACCTATGCACATAATCACACCCAAACACACACACACACACACACACACATACACACACACACACACACACACACACACACACACACACACACACAACAGTTCACACAGTACACGCGCACTCAATCAGAGAGACATAAGAAAACACCCATACACACATAAACACACATACACAAACACACAAAGACAAGCATATGTAGTTCCATGAAGTGGTTTATGTTAGCTGGTTTAGGGCGTTCTCAGTGTCCCAAGAAAGCCCCCCCCCCCCCCCCAATTTCTTTTTACTACCGTTGAAATCCAAGAAAGAAAAAAAAAATAATCATACCTGAGTAATAAAGAGCTCCATTTCTAGTGTTGCAATTCGTCTCCCTGGAATGTTAAACACAGAACCAACATGTTTGAGAAGTGTAACAGCTTGTTAAATACTAAATAGTAATTTAATTGTCTCCTCCCCGTCACACGCACAAGGTGAGAGTTCGAATCCGGTGTGGAGAGGTTTACTTAATATTTCGAGTATTTTCATCTTACTGCTCTAGGCGGGGTTAAAGCAGCCACCTTGCCCAGTGATATAAATTGCATTGGGTTCGGGGGGGGGGGGGGGGGG
>NW_004797738.1:115938-122029 GCF_000002075.1 Aplysia californica | reverse complement strand
GGGGGGGTTACAAGCATTGGGGCATTGCAAATGATACGCTAATCATTAGTTTAAGTAGAGACACTGAGGCTAAATAAAGGAACATATTATACATACGTGCAGATCGTTGCATGTGTGATAAGACCGATTAACCTCAGAGGAGTAAATTTCACAGGAGAAGCAAAAATAAAAACGTATTTTAGTAATATTTTATCACACAGCAACCGGGGCTCTATGCTTTATCTCTAACGTTTTAGAAGTATATTAGCTTACCATTGATTCGCCATATTTAATTTTAAAAAAGAATATTAAAACAATTTCTTTTATGGGTAAGCCGGTCTTATCATAATGGGGACGATACAGAATTAGAATTGCGAGTTAAGACCGATGTGTTCAATTCAAGGATAATGTAGAATGGAATTGAATCACATCGTTAACCTTCGAAACCACTGGACATACATAATAGCTCACGATAGACCTACAACTACACGGGTTTTTATTGGTATTATTTTAAGGTAGTTTAGCTTACATCCCCATCGTCACGATTTAGATGTTTTAAAAAATTCTGTAAGTGTTTTACGGCGCTCTCAACTACATAAGGGTCATTATGAGTGCATTTTCAGTTTGGTAGAAATTAATTTTGAATTTTGCTCGGGTGGCAGCCGAAGCCTACTCCTATCGATTTTAGAACCACCAAGGGATTGTTAACGTGCGCAACTTGCACCGAGCCAACTTGCACACGGGACCTCCGCGATTTTTTCGACCTTTTTCGAAAAGGCTAGGTGTTAGATCTGACCTATCCTAAGATCAGGGGTGTGGCCGAAAGACTGCAGTAAGGAGCCAAGGAGTTGCAGTAGAAGGCAGCAGAAAGATTTAGGGGCCCAGAGGAGGCGGCAAATAGAAAGGCTGGAGAAAGAGTCTGGAGCCCGGAGGGGGGGGGGGCAGAAAATGGAGATGAAAGCAGACGACATAACATGATTAAAGAGCAGGAATTGAGGTGAAAGAAGAAAACATTTTTTAAGAAAATATTTTTCCGATGCTGTCAGGTTTCTAACCTGGAGCCTATTTAATGAGAGGGGAACGCCATACATCTAGACCACGAGAACCCCTGTTGGCTTCTACCCTGCCTGTCAGGGCCAAATAGGGTGAAAGGGATACAATGTTTCAGTTAGAATACCGAATTGATAAAAATTCTCTGTCGATGTGGATCAAATCTGGTCCATCGCGTGCGACGGCAAAGCATCTATTCACTTCACAACTGACGGCAGAATGCGAATAGGATGGTTGCTATAAGTGATTTTCAAGTCGCAAAACTACAACAGCGATCAAAATAACCGAAAATTGGCCTGACTCATTTGCCATACTAATATAAAAAAGACATCTTAACATAACCCAAACTCTTTACCTAACGGACTCAATGGTGACACATGTTTTCGAGCATTTCGCACCAATAAAGAGTTCAACCCCTTCCCACCAACAAATTATTCAAAACACAAAGTTCTTTCTATGTTCTAGTAAGAGTTTTACAGTACTTGCAACATAATGAGGTCATATGCAGAATAGCATGGACTACAGCAGACTGGAAACCAGGCATCCGTCGAATTGTTCCTGCGGTCCCGTTCTTTTTTCTTCTTTATCTTTGTTTAGATACCCATCGAACTACGGATCCCTCGAACTACCGAGGCCCGACGAATTCGAGCTATCTGTATTTAAGTGCCAAAGATTAGAAGTGTTATAAAAAAAAGTAATAGGCACACAACAGACGGAGGAGAGATAAGGACAATAGATGTTTGATAGGAAAGAAGGAGCAAACTACTCCAGAGCGCCCGCCAACCGCCCACAACTCGAACTTCAACATGAGATGGTCTCACCAACACAGCTCCTCTGTCCAGCACCGAAAGGCACCCAGGCAAATGGGTCAATGTCCTCATGGCCTGGGTGACCGTGGATCCAACGCTCGGGCTTGAACTCCAAAGGTTCTGAATACGCGTCAGGATTACGGCCTAGCGGGTACAGCGGAATCACAACCCCAGTCTGGAGAGAGCAAAGATGTCTTATTAGATATTTAGAGAGAGAGAGAGAGAGAGAGAGAGAGAGAGAGAGAGAGAGAGAGAGAGAGGGGGGGGGTATGTTTGTACAGGTGATTGATATTGCGTTCTCGTGCTCTTTTACTGTTTTTTTTTTCATTCAGTTTAATAATACCGTAACATAATTCTTGTAACAACAACAACAACAACAGCAACAGCAACAACAACAACAAAATGAGTTTTTAACAGCGAATAGGGTTGGCAGTCCTTATAATTCATAATGTAACGATAACGAGTTACTAATTTAATTTTATTACCTCCAAAGGAGTTATCACTGAAGTTCCTGCACTCTCTCTCTTTCTTTCTCTCTCTCTCTCTCTCTCTCTCTCTCTCTCTCTCTCTCTCTCTCTCTCTCTCTCTCTCTCTTTCTCTCTCTCTCTCTCTCTCTCTCTCTCTCTCTCTCTCTCTCTCTCTCTCTCTCTCCTGGCCTCTCCCTATCCCTCTCCTTTTCTCTGTCAGTTTGTCTCTGCCCCAGACCCCACCACACACTCTCCCCCTCTCTCTCTCTCTCTCTCTCTCTCTCTCTCACACACACACACACACACACACACACACACACACACACACACACACACACACACACACACACACACACACACACACACACACACACAATCTTCTGATAATAAGAGTCAGTGCAAGGTTCTTCTCTTAAAGGCAAAAGAGGTGACTTGTAACTTAACCAGCGGGATATAATGTAACTGTAACTATTATATTATCCAAATTTTTGTTGGAACGGCCCCAGTTGGCCTTGATAAACATGGTCGAAGCATTTCATCTCTTGAACAAATTACATTGTATTACTGGAGGGGGGGGGGGCGTAAAAGACCCATTTACAATGACTTATAACATCACAAAGACTCTTACTCCTTTGGGGAGGTGGTATCCGTTCAATGCTCTGTCTTCCTCCATCAGACGAGTTATGTAGAACCCTACAGGGTACAGCCTGTATGAGAACAAGGGGTAGAAGAGAGATCAAAAGGACTGACTGTGCCAATAGCACAACGGCCATGATGAAGATGATGGTGGAGGTTTAGGGGGGGGGGGGGGAGTTGCTGTCTCAGCTGTTCAATGTTCACGAGGAAGCATGTCTAACTAGATATCAAGTGTTTATCAAACCAACATTTTTTTTTACAGAATCAATAACAACGTGATTTCTGTTGATCAAGATGCTTATTGTTTTATCCCTAAACGAATGCTACAGCAACAACGATGATGATGATGATGATGATGATGATGATGATGATGATGATGATGATGATGATGATGATGATGATGATGATGATGATATGTGTGTATCTATCTATCTATCTATCTATCTATCTATCTATCTATCTATCTATCTATCTATCTATCTATCTATCTATCTATCTATCTATCTTATGGACGCTTGCATATACAGTATCTCCGTATTTCTGCTAGATATCTATGACATAATATCTTACGAAATTACTGTTTATTCAGTAGATCAATTGGCATGAGAACAGAACTTCATAAATAACCGTAACCGCGTATATGGGGGAGTAAAACGTTTTACAACGACAAAGCCAGCTGTTGATTTCACCTTAGACTCTCCTTCAGTACGCCCTTCAGGTAGATGAGCTTTTTCAACTGTTGATAGGTTACGTCACAGCCTTTCTCGGGAAGCTCTCGGCAAATTTCCTCGAATAGCCTCTCTTGGATGTCCGGGTGACGAGCAAGCTCGAATAAGATGGCTTTAGTTGTGTTGGAAGTCTGAGACGGAAAGTTAATGAGTTGTGAACACTGTGTCAAAGGATGCTATCGTATCTCGACACGAACTAAGAATGAAATAGATGCTATCTTACCACGACAAGGGTCAGAATGCCAACTGATTTTATCGTATCTCGACAGAAAATCACAGTGTCTGTGAATGTTATTGTACCTCGATTTTGACCTTCGTGTCTGTGAACAGTGACCGATATCGTATCTCGAAGTGAACCAACGGTGTAAATGGATGCACTATCTCGACAGTAACTCACCGCGTAAATAAATGTTATTGTACTTCAATTTTGACTCTCATTCCTGTGAATTCTGACTAATATCGCATCTCGACGCGAATCACGGTGTAAATAGATGCGTATCTTGACAGTAACTCACCGTGTAAATCGATGCCATCATGAGCTCCATGACGTTGGAGTAAATCTCGCGTGTTGTCTGAGTTCCCTGTGACGCCAACGACTGGATGAAGGACGCGCTAGAATTGGCGCATTGAAGCCTCTGGTCTATAAGGTGAGTGGCTGGAGACAGGAATTTGAGCTGTCACAAGTCACGAACGACCTACTGGCCTCTGTGGTGTAGTTGTTAATCATTTCGCCCTTGCATGCAGAGGCTCGCGTTTGATTCCCTAGAGGGAGAACGTAGATTTTTATCGAGCATCTCGGTTTTTCTGCCGGGATGTTATATCCCTCTCAGCTCAGGTTCGCACGGACAGGCAAGGTAGGAAGCTGGCCTCCAAAATAATCCAAATCGTGTCGATGGGGGCGTAAATACGCATTCATTTCAAACTTTTAAATTCTAAAACGAATGACCTCAACTTTCCCTGTTTGTATCACAACACGGTGGAATCAGGAGCTCGTCAATTTTTGGGCATATGGATTTATAGGTATTATCATAACGCTTGTTCATCTGTCTTGATTTCGATAAAAGAATTTCCAATCCTTCTTCAAAAGAAGTGAAAATATTTCGGATTGATAGAGGTGGAAGTCACCTGGTTTCAGAGCTACAACTAGCAAAAAAATAGCTGCCAAAGTTTGGCGACTTCAAAAGCTTGAGAGTCCTTGAAAACTGCAAATCTGCATTTTATGTGCATTTAATCAAACGTTTTTCAGTAAAATACATACCGAAATGTATTTTTAAATAGACGTTAAAGGTGTTAAGCCAAAAACAAAAATTCAATAAGAATGGTCAAACCAGCGGAAAAATGCTTCTTCAAATTCATGATTTTGACGAGCGCCTGATTTCACCACGCTGCCTCACATTATATTTATCTTCAGCAAGTTAAGTTTGTTTGCTTAAGTGTTTCTGTCATTGTTAGATTGACTTGATATATATAAGACTGACTTGGTATAAGACTAGCCCATTGAAAGATTCGGGTTGGAAGATTTAATTAACGTTACAATAAACAATGTTTTTTTAAACAAGCAGTCGGAATAAAAGTATAACTCCTAGCTGGAAAGTGTGTCGTTAAAATGGTTGTTGGAAGCACAATAATATTTTGTCCATGTCTTGATAGTAACTCAACAAGGGTAACGTATATTTTATGGCCAGGGTGCGAAAAGAAACAGAGGAAGGATAACTTTTACTTCAAGGGTTGACATTTAGTGACTATGTGTATGCTTTAACTTTTATTCTATGGCTCTTCAGTGCAACTATTATTCTGGAAGCATGACTTTTGTTATGCAGCGATGTAAAGTAACTTAAAAAAACGCCCCTCTTTGTTTTGTAACCATGTCACTTAGATGTGTGTTATGACATTTCTTAGACTGTTCGCTCCAGTTCAATTTCAGTTTAAGGGATGACACTCCATTTGATTCTAATAGGAACCAGATGAAGGACAATGAGGGGAAGGTTGCGCAAGCACTCGACTCTAGTGAGACTGGTGTTTTCTCATGCCCTTCATTCCTTTATTTGCGGGCCTATGGTACGCACCAGTGCAGCGAAGACGTTTTACACGTAGAAAAGAGCGGTGCCCATGAACATACCGGGTCTAGGATAAAATACAATAATGTGATAATTCAAGTATCATCACAAGAACTATAATAATATGAGAACGGTGCATCCTATTTTTATCCCGACTCTTCCTCTGGTACAAAGAGGTAAGGGTTTAACTACTCATTCATGACAAGATTTATTATTTCTACAACGCATAACTTCCGACTTTACGTCAATTTCAGACAGCGTTAAGTGCTTTGCAAAACATTCCAGAGGGAGAATATGATACCATAATAGTTAGCCAGTACGGGAGGATATGGGCTATCTAATCGGATTTTCTTTGGTGTGTGGGG
>NW_004797738.1:114648-115838 GCF_000002075.1 Aplysia californica | reverse complement strand
GACATAATATTTTACGAAATTTCTGTTTATTCAGTAGATCAATTGGCATGAGAACAGAACTTCATAAATAACCGTAACCGCGTATATGGGGGAGTAAAACGTTTTACAACGACAAAGCCAGCTGTTGATTTCACCTTAGACTCTCCTTCAGTACGCCCTTCAGGTAGATGAGCTTTTTCAACTGTTGATAGGTGACGTCATAGCCTTTCTCGGGAAGCTCTCGGCAAATTTCCTCGAATAGCCTCTCTTGGATGTCCGGGTGACGAGCAAGCTCGAATAAGATGGCTTTGGTTGTGTTGGAAGTCTGAGACGGAAAGTTAATGAGTTGTGAACACAATGAAAACGAAATGGCATGACACACGTCAACGGTGCTATTGTGTTTCGTCCGCGACTTACTGTCTCAGTGAACGTTTATGTGTCTCGACATTATAGGCGAATCCCATGCGTCAATGGATGATACATATTATTACAACTCATCGTATTAATTGACATGGAAGTTCGATAAAGACTCACTGTGTCAAAGGATGCTATCGTATCTCGACACGAACTAAGAATGAAATAGATGCTATCTTACCACGACAAGGGTCACAGTGCCAACTGATTTGATCGTATCTCGACAGAAAATCAGTGTCTGTGAATGTTATTGTACCTCGATTTTGACCTTCGTGTCTGTGAACAGTGACCGATATCGTATCTCGAAGTGAACCAACGGTGTAAATGGATGCACTATCTCGACAGTAACTCACCGCGTTAAATAAATGTTATTGTACTTCAATTTTGACTCTCATTCCTGTGAATTCTGACTAATATCGCATCTCGACGCGAATCACGGTGTAAATAGATGCGTATCTTGACAGTAACTCACTGTGTCAAAGGATGCCATCATGAGCTCCATAACGTTAGAATAAATCTCGCGTGTTGTCTGAGTTCCCTGTGACGCCAACGACTGGATGAAGGAGGCGCTAGAATTGGCGCATTGAAGCCTCTGGTCTATAAGGTGAGTGGCTGGAGACAGGAATTTGAGCTGTCACAAGTCACGAACGACCTACTGGCCTCTGTGGTGTAGTTGTTAATCATTTCGCCATTGCATGCAGAGGCTCGCGTTTGATTCCCTAGAGGGAGAACTTAGATTTTTATCGAGCATCTCGGTTTTTCTGCCGGGATGTTATATCCCTCTCAGCTCAGGTTCG
>NW_004797738.1:111166-112422 GCF_000002075.1 Aplysia californica | reverse complement strand
AAGAGAGAGAGAGAGAGAGAGAGAGAGAGAGAGAGAGAGAGACTGTAAAGTTAACTAGATCGTTTATATGAAAGGGATGTAGATAAGCATATTCTACCCACTCACTGATTTGAAAAAGCTTGTCCCAGATTTGCTCATACTCTTGATGCGATTTGATTTTGAGGGATTTCAGAACTGCTGGAGGAAACATTAATAGCTTAACGGTAAGATACCCATTCTTCAGAACCGAATCGATGAACTCGGACGTCATTTTAGGAGGCGGTTCCATGAAGCAGCCCATTCTTTCGCCGAAGAGAACCGCCGACGTCGCTGTGAAAAGAGAATTTAAATGGTCACATTTTAATGAAGAACACGTTCAACACATTCTGAGAAAAATTCAGGGCACTGGCCTTTAATTTAATTCACAACTCGTTTCTTTAGAATATCCCTATGAAATCAATCAAGTGAAAAACCCAACTACGATAATTCATTCACAAACTGTATTTTCATAACAGCTAATAAAGTCCAGAAAACGCCAATTCCATTATTAACAGGTTAAAAGTATGCTTTGTCGAGGTGTGATTTATGCGACTTCGGCTTTTTTTTTTCACTTGACCCTTTCGTTTTCTTTTAAATTCGTATTTTTAGTTTTGTTATCTTTCGTTAACTTAATCGTACACGTTTCTGTTAAGGGCAATCTGGACTGAGAGGGTTTACAATATTACATTGACAGATTGGAGATACTTGTTTAAATAAATGTCCCGCACGGGAATCTAACTTACGTCTCCTGCATGCAACAGCAAAGAGCTTTATCGCTGTCACATGCTGGAGACCCGAGTTTAGTTTAGTTTTAGTAAGAGTTTTACGGCACTTGCAACACAATAAGGTCATATAAGTGCCGAAGAATAGATTATGCGTTACAAGAGAGTAACAAACACAAAAAAGAAGGAGGTGAGATAAGGACGACAGATGTTTGATAGGAAAGAAGGAGCAGACCACACCAGAGCACCCGCCAACCGCCCACAGACCCGAGTTTGATTCCCGAGTGGGGAGAATTTTTGTCGGGTATCTCGGTCTTTCTACTGAGATGTTGTATCCCTCTCGCCTCTCATCCCTGGCTGGCCCTGATAAGCAGAGTCGAAGCCCACTTCCTGGTGATCTAAATTGGGCCGATGGAGTGCTACAGCATGCATAGAAGTAATAGACAGATAGACAGACAGACAGATAGATAGATAGATAGATAGATAGATAGATAGATAGATAGATAGATAGATAGA
>NW_004797738.1:109339-111066 GCF_000002075.1 Aplysia californica | reverse complement strand
AGATAGATAGATAGATAGATAGATAGAGAGATAGATAGATAGATAGATAGATAGACAGATAGACAGATAGATAGATACTAATTCAGATCATACTATAGACTTCGAACCTCGAACTACAGTACTGCATTGTAGATCAAATTCTTTACCCACTGTATCAAAGCAGCCAGCAACCCAAGCTATAATTTTAAACAGTACTAAGACCCCCCCCCCCCCACACTCTCTTTTTCTCCTTTCCCTCCATGTTATCTCACAAGGTAACTAATCTTTAATTTCGAGGTTCAATCATACAAGCAACCTAAACTGCTGAAAAGGGTGTGAAATTCAAACTCGAACTCAAACTAAGTGATGCCTGTAGTTCTTACATTCAATAGCCCATTTGCAGAGTGAGTCATCCAAGCTGACCACAGATCCTTGAGTGTCCAGCGACGCCTCTATCCGATCGACCAAATCACGTGATACCTCATAGAGTGACGTCACGTGCTTGCTGATTTCCTGTGGTCTCATGATCGGTTTGTCAATGGCTTTGCGCATCCTCACCCAATCCTGCGGTTTTCTGAATAAACGCATGTTTGTAGAAATACAGGTGTCATGCATACATGTCCTCCTCCTCCTCCTCCTCCTCCTCCTCCTCCTCCTCCTCTTCTTTTACCAGTTTTCTTTTTATATTACACACATGCACACATTTGCATATTAAAATATCCGCACCTTAAAGATCCCTTGTTGGTCGTTAAGTCGGGTACATGTGAGAGTACGCCCCGGCCGCCACCAGGGCAAAATTAAAAATTCATACAAAACTGGAAATGTTTTATGTGTCCCGCACGTTGATATGACTTTATGAAGTTGTGAGCGCCGTAAAACACTTACCAAAACGAAAACAATCGTGTTTATCATGGGTTTATGTACTCACGCGTTGAGCAAGCTGTTCGGGTGTCCTCGGGACTGGAAATAGTCCACCTGAAGTTTGATGGGCGGCCGGGCGGGGACGGTGGTGTCCCCTGCCAACAGCTCCCTCACTACCGCCGGGTCAGCCACCATGACCGTCTCTCCGAACTGAGGGATACGTTCAACCCACACGGATCCGTACGTGTCAAACCGTTGTTGGTTCAGGAGGTGCCACTGACCTAGTGCGGAGAGTGGGAAGAGGCATAACAACATGAACGTTTCGCGCGACGATCAACACACTTTAGATAACTCAATAAAAGTCCATGTTTGTCGCAGCCAACCCAGCATTCAAAGTGCATTGCACCGCCGGCTTTTTTTTTTTTTTTTTTTTTTTTTTTTTGTCGTCGGCCGGCCAGACGGCCTATAACGCCTGCCGTCTGCCTACAATAAGATTGTTGTTTATAAACTAATGGCAAACTGCTTCCTATCGAGGAAAAAAATATTATTAAATTCGAAACTAACTAATAACAATTTACCAAGGTGACCTGCGGATGACCCTTTTGAAGGTCACAAAAAGAAGTAATTTTACCAAGATTGCATCTAGATCTAGTAATATTTTACTCGTATTTTCACAAACAGGACGGACACCTGACAGCTTACCTTCTTTAGGACTCTTTTATTTCTTTTTCCCGTTGAGATCACAATAATACCAATCCAGTATCCCACCCACACCAAAGCCAAAAGTAAATAAAGTAGTAGATAGATAAATAAGTAAATAAACAAAGAGAGAAAGAAAGAAAGAAAGAAAGAAAGAAAAACACAAAAACATAAATAAATAACACCCC
>NW_004797738.1:105161-109239 GCF_000002075.1 Aplysia californica | reverse complement strand
AACAAACAAATACAAACAACAACAAACAAAACTAACAACAACAAAAAACAAAACAAAACAAACAAACATGCTAATCCTCCTTTAGCTGTTTTGTTTTTCTTGGAAAGCACTGTTTTGTTTTCGGATTGAAAATCCTTTCCTATCTGAGGTGAAGCCCACACAATATTTTGTTATCGTCAGCCCTGTTCAACTGTTCTCAGCCAAGAAAGCAACGTTTTCCAGGGGAGGAGGGAAAACAACTTTTTGAAAAAAGAATGTATCTTTTCTTGCTTTCCAAGCATTTAAAAGTTGAACTTCAAAAAAATGTATATCCAGCATAGATCTATACAAAACTAAACAAAACAAAAACTTGCGTCAATAAAAAAAAAACCTCTACAATTTAAAAGAAAGTACACAAATGTGGGTCTTAGTACATTTGAACAACTGGACGACTCTATGCTTTTTTTGGTTATTATGCAAGCAATATAATAATATAAAGAAAACATTAAGATAATCTTTTATGCTTTTTTTTGTTCTTTAACGAACAATTTCAACTCTGTTACCTTACTGTGCTGGAGTTTTATGTTCTTTTTGCTATACAATAATGATTTCAAGAATCAAAATCGGACAACAGTAACAACTACGAAAATAGCAATAACAACAAAAGCAACAACTACGAAAATAGCAATAACAACACCAGCAACAACTACTTCAAAATGTACAACAGGAATAGCGACATTCACACCATTACCACCACTACCACCACCAACACTATTGCTACCACCACAACCATCGCAACCACTGCCACCACCACCACCTCTATTACCACCATCGCTGTTGCCGCCATCATCATCACCACCACCACCACCACCACTACCACCACCACCAACAACAACAATATCCAGTGACACAACACCAAGCACAACAGTTACTATAAAAGCAACAAGAATAACTAGAACAACAGCAACAGCGACGACAAAAATACTTACAATTACTAATACAACAAGATCATCACCAGCAACAACAACAACAGCAACAGCATAACAACAACAACAACAACTACTACAACAGCAGCAGCAGCAGCAACAACAAAATAATAACAACAACAATGACGGCGACGACGTCGACAACAACGACAATGACGACAAAAGACGACTACGACGACGACAACTGCTACTACAACTAATCATCATCATCATCATCATCATCATCATCATCATCATCATCATCATCATCATCATCATCATCATTATCATCACCACCAACAACAACAACAACGAAACCGACGACTAAAACGACATCTTCACACATTATAGAGAACTCACCGAAGTACCGCACCATATCCATCATCGTGCCTATAACAGGCAATCCCTTAGGGCCCGGCATCTCTGAGAGAGGCTTCAGCTCAGCAACTTTAGCCGGACACAGCTGTTTCTCTGGCTGACCCCCTTGTTGCCACTGGAGATCTTCCGGCAACTGCTCCGCCGTCAGTCGCTGGTTCCAGATCCATTTCCCGCCATATCTATCACCAGTGGTGTGAAGGTGCAGAACGTTACGAAAAAGTCCCCTTTGTATCCCAACGCGGCTCATTTTTGCGTCGCTTGTCGGGGTGTCTTGGCTGTTTGAACGTTCGTAAGGTTCTTATAGGAATGATCGTTGCCTGTTACCTGGTAAAACAACAACAGTAATAGGGGTTTAATGATAAAATTAAAGGCAAACAACACTCACTGCTTTTATATCGTTATGAGACTTTGTAGCTATTGGTAACTATTGTTGTAATTATTGTTATTACATCATCATCATCATCATCATCATTATCATCATCATCATCACCATCATCATCATCATCATCATCATCATCATCATCATCATCATCATCATCACTTTCTAACCAGAGGTTGAACACGTTGTGAGCCGTCTTTGTGCTCTGAGACTTGCCGAGAAGCACATCGTACCTTTATATAACGCCTTCCCGCCTCCTCCACGCGGCTTGTCACGCACCCAATCCCTGACCAGTTTGATCCGAAACTATCGATTCCTCGAATATTATTCGTTCAGTGGAAACTTAAGCAGTTTTGAGTTTGTTTGTTTGACTAAAGAAAAGCACATCGACACGTCAACAGCCACCAAGAGCAGTAGAGAGGTAAGACAAGTAGACAGAAACATTAGACGGGAAAGTATAGCAGTTGGACTTAACAACGTTTGCCTCCAAACATTTAATAAGTTTTCTATCTGCTTCTTCTTCTTACCTTTCCTGTAATAATGGACGCTACGGTACTTCATGGAGCTCACTGCAAATAAACACTCTGTCTCTTGCCATTTTGCCTGCTTGAGCTGTTTTGGTTCCAAGCCAGGTTTCTGTGTGTTGTTCCCATTTTCTGTTAGGTCTACCCCTCCCTCTCTTGCCTTCTTCTACATAAATTGCTTCCAGAACATGTTTCTCGAGCGCATGGTGGCGTTCAATATGTCCAAAGTTTGATATCACGTAACGAAAAGAGATACCCTGAGAAGTACATTTGTTTTTCTGGACAAGAATCAGCTGCACGCTGCAGGTGGCGATTTCATCCATGGAACTTAACGTTTCTCTGTCAAAAGAGGATAATAGCATAAGAACCATCCTTGACCACTCAGTGACCACAAACAACTGGCCCCCTACCGAGGTCCGGGGAAAAGAGGAGAGATCTAAATTATATTTACGTTCGTACACTTTGAAATCTTTGCCTTGGTCATTTTTGTTCTCCCCAGTTTTGTTAATTTAATGTATACTAATCTGGCCTGCGGTGAGGTGAGGTGGGGGAAAGGGGGGGGGGGTAAAAAGGAATTTGTATAATAATATCAATTATTGGTTTTGAGTTCTTATCATTTCTTGACCTTTATGCTGAATGTGACGGTCTTTAGTTTCTCATATTCTTAAAATGGGATCTATTTGCTGGGATTTCTTACTTGTATACATGTTTTGACCACTATGTACGCGGTTAAGGTGTAGTTATGTTGCCTACCGTTTCGCCACTTTTACAATTTGATTTACTTCCTTGAGCCCTGCTCTACTACGTTTACGTTTTCAATTTTTCTAATAAGAATATAAGTAAAAATGAGAATAAGAATAATTTAAGAATAAGAATAGGAATAACCACTAAAGGCGCCCTCTCCCTGGTGGCTTTACGGGCTTCGTAATAGCCCCCCCCCCCAAAAAAAAAAATATATATATAAAAATCTTTAAAACAATAATACAAAATTAAAACTTACACAATGATAAGACTGCTTTCTTTGTTATGCAGCTGCCCCACAATCCAGCCCATTAAATGTACAAGCATCCTTTCAAGTATATATTTCTATGCCCTTAATCTAACAAAAACATACCCAAAACTAAATACAGTATTGCTATCACTGTGGCTGGTGATCATCATCATCATCATCATTGCCTTTCTCACCCTGCACCAGGGTATAGGCCACGGACAAACACCTTCCACCTTTCTCTATCCTTTCTCTTGATGTTATTCCATGTCTTCCCACTTTTCTGTACATCGATTTCTGTGATTCTTCTCCAGGTTCCACGCGGTCTTCCCCTTGATCTCTTACCCTGAGGGTTCCAATCCAAAACTTTCTTTGTTATGCAGCTGCCCCACTCCTTCCGCATGGTGCTTGTCTTCCCTCCCAGAATACAATACTTGTTCTCCCGAGCTGAGCTGCTTCTGTCCAGACTGTATCCAGTGTGTTTCGCTAACTCCTAGTATGTGTAGCCTGTGTCTGTTCATCTCTTGTACCACTTGAGAACTCCTTCCTGCTTCATACATGAGGCGAACATTCCACGCTGTAATGCGAAGAGACTTGTTCAACAGAGAAGGTTTCGGGTCAGAAGAGTCCTTTCGGCTTTGTCCGCTGTCCTTCATTGTTCCTGCTGGTGCAGAAGCTCCTCCGTCTCCCAAGATCGAAAAATAAAAAGCCGTGTTTGTCCGTGTTGCTGTAACTTACTGGTTTTTTTTACTGGGTTGGGTAGTTGGCCCTCCGCAAACTGGCACTTTTCGAGCGACTGGACCTTTGCACTTTTAGTCGCCTCTTACGACACGCAGTATCACGGCAGGTGTATTCTTTGCTCCCC
>NW_004797738.1:101824-104732 GCF_000002075.1 Aplysia californica | reverse complement strand
GGGGGGTGAGTGTTCACTGTACTGTATTGCAACCAAGATATATTCGTATCGAGAGACATCTATTTTTACTTCCTTGTTGAGAGTCAGACGCGTCTTTTTCTGAGATATTGAAACAAAACGATATAAAAAATCCTTTGAAACAGAATTAACACCACGCCCTCACATAACGAATAACAACATGGTAAAAAAGTAGAATTGCCGCAAAAAAACGAACAAAGGACAAAAAGAAAGCAGTTTGATATGAAAAACTAGCTCGGATAAAACAAAGAAATGTTTTGGTTTGGGTCTGATATGGTCACAGTGAGGGTTTTTTTCTGTTTTTTTTTTGTTTTTGGGGGGGGGGGTCTGGAGGTAAAGGGCCACATTCTCTTTCCTCAGATCCGGGTCAGCTCAGATCAACAGGAAGTCTTTGTATTACTTCTTCTTTTAGACTTGTCTTTATCTCAAGTGCACGCCTGTCGCCCCTGTATTTAATTCAAGTTACAAATATATCAGATAATATTGCAAGAAGAGTACAAATCTAAAAATCCCCAAAACATTCCAAAAACAAAGCAATAATAGCTCGATATATTTTTTTTAATGGAAAGGAGGAAGGCAGTACAAAATGAAGTATTTAAACACAATCTTGCAAACTCCCACAATGAATAAAAACAGTTAATCTTACAGGAAAAAAACAACAAAACAAACAAAAACTAAAACAAAACAAACAAAAAAACCAACAACAAAAAAATAAAGCAAAAACAAAGCAACCAAACAACCCCCTCCCCCTAAAAAAAAAGCCGAACTATCCCGGAAGACGTGCAGACGAAAGACCCTCGGAAATGCAACATTTATTAGCAGCAGATTAAAAAAACCAACAAAGGAAAATAATTCAAGTAAATCGCCTTGCGCATGATTCTTGTGGAAGAGATCCCGTGTTGTTTCATGAAGCTGCAAGGGCGATAATGCTCTTAACTACCCGCTGCGAGAGAGGATTACCTCCCTTGATTCGAGAACTTCCTCCTTGAACGCAGCATTGCAAAATCGCCTAGTTTGGTGGAGAGGTTATGGCGGACAACCCGTAATCCTGATGTTCTGGGTTCACCTCCCGACGGGTTTTAACCCCCCTCAACGATATTTTTTGGGGTGTTTTTTTAGGGAGCTTCTATGATTTTCTCTTTCAGTGGTCGCAGGTGCTGCTTTGGTTGTGAACAAATGGTGATCTTTTACGCCCCTTCTTGCACGGAAAGGCTGTCTACGAGGCATTACATCCGATTGTATTGTCCATGACAATGAAAGACACACATTGACACACGTATGACCGTGCACACTAACACAATATCAGTCACAAAGACTCACTTCCACACACGTTTTACTGTTTGACACTATATTTACCATAAAGATATATTTTGACACACGCAAAACCGTACACTTTGACACAATATGAATCACAAAGACATTCTGACACACGTTTGATCATGTAACACAATTTGTATAATACAGACACACTTTGACACACAAATAATAGTCTCACAAAGTATGTATCACAAAGACACCCCGTAACACATGTTTGAGTGTTTGACAAAACATTTATCTCAAAGGCACCCTTTGACACACGCTTGACTGAGACACAATATATATATCATAAAGGCACACCTTGACACAGTTATGGCCGGTTGACATAATATTTATCATAACGACACAGTTTGACATACGTTGACAGTTTGACACAGTATCTATCATATAGACACACTTTGAAACACGCCTAACCACCAGTACACTTTGACACAATACTAATCATAAAGACATATTCTAACCTAAGGATGACGTGTACACTTTGACAAAATATTAATCATAAAGACACAATTTGACAAAATAATGACCAAGATATAGATCTACTGAAAAGCCATGACTACACCTTAACAATTCAAAGTCGAGATTGCTTCCCACGCACCTTTGGGGATTGGAGCCAAGTTCGTCTGCACTGTAGCCCAGCTGGATATCAAATGACCTGTGAGGAGAAGGGTTTAAAATAATAACAATAATGTGAGGGGAGGAGCGACCCTTGATTTTTGCCGATTTTGGGTCAGGCTATGCACATTGAGATGTTGACTGATTTTTGAAGATCAACCAGTTCTTTGTCTAAATATAGTTTGGAAATAATTGAGAAAGTCTTTATTCTCCTCGTGAATTGCCTTTGAAAACATGAGGGTGGGTTAATATAGTGAATTTTCACAATAACTGTTGTTTTTCGAAAAAAGAGGTCAATGTTTTTGCAGTTTTTCCCTACTCCTTCCTTAGTTTTTATCCCTTTGACATAAAACTTTCAGGAAACATAGACAGTAAGGCTGCCATCAACGTAACGGAGAAATATTTGCGAAACAAAAATACTTTTCCATTGGCAAACGATTACGTAACCAAAATTTAGTCATTTTTAAAAAACATTTTGGAAAAACTCTCTTTTTTTTCTTTTGCGTTTATTGGAGAAAAAAAACCTCACTGTTACGCTGAGAGGGTCTCGTTTAGGTATACTCTCACCAAATTTGGTCGGTAAATAAGAAAGGCGTCAGGATTTGAAATTCTTTGTTTATTTTCAAGATGGCAGCCATTTCCATAGCAACCGCTTTAGCTATACCAAAATAAAATTGCTTATCAAAAGAAATTACTAGAGCTATGCCTAACTTATATGGGTACCTAGATTTGATCTCGGGCAACAAACATAGAAAATGGTCCTCAAGGGTCGCTACTCCTGATAGTGTTGAAAAAGGGGAAGGCCGTAAACCTAAAATGCATGACCGAGAAAGTAGCTGATTGCTGGATAAAAGCATACCGTCTTAAGGCGACTCATACCTAGTAACTGCACTAGTTTGGGATGTTATTTTGTTCCAATATTACTTGACACCATGTGCAATATCGAAAGTGCTGTCCC
>NW_004797738.1:98187-101019 GCF_000002075.1 Aplysia californica | reverse complement strand
GTCCCCGTGCTTGTGTTTCAGATGACAGAGGGAGAGAGAGAGAGAGAGAGAGAGAGAGAGAGAGAGAGAGAGAGAGAGAGAGAGAGAGAGAGAGAGAGGGGGGGGGGGCATATGCATGGAGGTAAGGAATATAATAATGGAAGGGTGCGGTGAACACAATCATTAACCAAAGTGCACACATCTACGTCACAATGCTAAAAGGGGAATGCTATGGCAAAAAGTGGTATGAATAAATAATTTATTACACTCGTTATGGTGGTAGAGCATGATTTATCCAACGAGTGAAATTCACAAGTAAAATAAATCATGGTCTACCACCATAACGAGATTAATATTTTTTTTTTTTATAGCATACTGATATCAGCCGGCGAAATAGAACTGGATCAACAAAGTTCAAATGACCTGCCAATTGGACAAGAGGATCCATTCAAGAGTCTCAGATGAAAAAAATATTTCGTGCCCGTCAAAGTGAGGATCTTTATTTTTAGCCGCGCTAATTAATATTAGTCTTCTTTTTTTCTGCTTCATCTTTTGATTATTGTTGTCATTGTGGTAATTGTTGGTTTTTGTTTGTATTGGTTTTTGTTGTCGTTTTTGGGTTTTTTCTCCCTTATTTGTAGAAGGGATGGAGGGAAGGAGTGTGATGGTGCTTTTCTTAGTACCAAATATTACAAATGCAATGTCAAGCGCATAGGCGTGTCCTTAGCTGTTCTTTTAACCCGTAGTTCATCCTAAAGGAAGGAGCTACAATGATGTTGCTTTCAGATACCATACTCAGAAGGTCTGCCGGAAGTCGTCTTTTGACGTCATAGGTTGTCAAGACGACCAAGCGGTGCGGGTTTGCAGGAGTCACGGAGTAGACGGCCGTCTGTATCGAGAGAAAGATTTCAGATACCCATAATATTATGCTCGTACAATAAGAGCGGGCGTACAGAAGAAGCTGAAAGATTTATCAAGTGCATTGTGATGTAGATAGAATTTGAAGTGTCTTGCTGTCTCGGACTATGTCTGTTGTAGCTATTACAATAATATTGAGAATACGTGAACACGGTTGTAATGGACCTTACCCTTACAAAGAATGTTAACAAAGAGGTCCCTGCCAAAATAGATAAAGGGAGATACATAAAAATTAAACTGCGAACTCCTTGATATTGAATACGCTAAGGGCATCATAAACAGAGAGGGAGAGAGAGAGAGAGAGAGAGAGAGAGAGAGAGAGAGAGAGAGAGAGAGAGAGAGAGAGAGAGAGAGAGAGAGAGAGAGGGGGGGAGAGATAGAGAGAGAGAGAGAGAGAGAGAGAGAGAGAGAGAGAACGAGAGAGAACGAGAGTGAGCGAGAGAGAAAGAGATTGAGGAGAGACAAAGAGGCAGAGAGACAAAGATTTCCCCCAAACTAACACACACACACACACACACACACACACACACACACACACACACACACACACACACACACACACACACACACACACACACTCACTCACGTACAAACACACACACGCACATACACACAAGCAGAGGTCGACTTGGCAAAACTGTCCGAAATATTTTTTAAAAAACCCTTAAAAGTGCGTTTGCGGGTGTATTGTGGTGCATCAACATTGGTAGAATGGACATGTAATGCATATCAAATGAATGGAGGATATAACTGGTTTTGCAATAAACAGTATTTTACTACGTTGGCTTAAAACAGATTGGAAAATAGAACAGTCACAAACAGGCCTACTACACAAAACCTGGACTTAACTGAAGTGCTCAGTAATATTTTGTTTCGGAGCTATTGTTTTCCTGTGGAGCAAGAAAACCTTTTTGCGCATGGATTGTTTTATAGTGTGCCCACTAGAGGGAGCGGATCGGATCGGGTCGAGTCGGGTCGGATCTGCGGGTCGGGTCGTTTTCTGGTGGTTCCAGTGCACACTCCAACCTCGCCACGATTGTACCCGACGACCTGGAAGTTAAAGTAGAAAAACCTCTAACCTCAATGGCTTCCAAGGCTCCTTTCCGCAGTTTCTTGTTGCAGTGCTGCGGCAGCCGGGAATCCCATAAATATGGTTTACATCGATAACTTTTGATTATCAAAGTTCGTTCATAACAAGATAGTTCACTAGGCCAAAAAAGTGTCCGCGGAAGTACGCGCATTGGTTCAGATTGTGCTACAGCCTTTCGTTTTTCCAGAAGAAGAATAGGAATAGCACAGTTTGTTAGTTTCGGTTTTATTGCTTTTCACACAAGTAGGGTAACTCTGCTCGAAAGTTCGTATATTTTCGAAGAGGGCGCCGCCGGATTTTGAATTTCAACATGGACTCGTAATTCAGCCTTGTTGTGATTGGCTGCAGACCACCCGATCACGCGACTCGCAGGCCTGAAAACAAACACGTTTGTTTTTGAAGGTCACTGACCGAGTCGATCTGTTTGTGTCACGATGGCCGCTTTGCGCCCTCAGTTTGGCTAGCCCCGACTATCAAATCGATCCGACCCGACCCGACCCGATTGCGCTAGTGGGCACCCCCTTTCGGATATTGGACATAAGTGTCTGTCGGTGAGGAACAGAGGCCTCGAAACTGCTATGGTTTAGGCCGGTCCCAGAGTGGCTCTGTAGGTCTGACCTGTAACCTACCTGGCTCGCACCGTGCAAATGAATGTCATACATTATCGTGTGCTTAAGCAGCGTTGCTGTGTAGTCTGTTTTTTGTCAGCTGAGCTGCGCGATGCGTCAGACGTGCTATTCAACAGTGTTGTAAAAATGGCGGACATGTGTCGCCTCGCTTCGTGTTTATTTTCGACTGAAACTCTTCACAGATCATCAAAATCAACAAGAAGTAAGTATTATTAG
>NW_004797738.1:91544-97919 GCF_000002075.1 Aplysia californica | reverse complement strand
GTCTTGGTATAATTGGTCTTGGATTACACAGTACCTAAATATAGCAAGGCAGACCCGTCATTTGCACACCTACACACGTAACACACAGGGCGGCTGTGCTGAGACGCAGCGAGTGTGCCTCGCGCTCGCGGAGACACAGGCGCCAACCCACAATGCGGCTGTGCTGACACGCACACGGCGTGCGCCAAGCCGGCCTTACGCTGGTCCCAGAGTGGCTCTGTAGGTCTGACCTGTAGCTCGCAGAGATTGCAGAAACAAAATCAAACACACCTGCAGCTGCGCGCGGCGATAGTTTACATTGGTCACAATGCAAGGCTAGATCTAGATCTAGATCTAGAATCTAGAGAAGCACTCCTAGATCTAGGCCTACGACAACAGTCGAAACTAGGTCAACCTCTCGATTCGAAGTTTCAAAGTAAGATAAAGTGCATTTCTGGGTGATTTTGTGGCCAAGTGTTGATGCTAGCATCAATATTTAATAGTAAATCACCTAATAAATCTTACTTCTTGTTGATTTTGATGAGCTGAGAAGAGTTTCAGTCGAAAACAAACACGAAGCGAGGCGACACATGTCCGCCATTTTTACAAAACTGTTGAATAGCACGTCTGACGCATCGCGCAGCTCAGCTGACAAAAAACAGACGACACAGCAACGTTGCTTAAGCACACGATAATGTATACATTCATTTGCACAGTGCGAGCCAGGCGAGCTACAGGTCAGACCTACAGAGCCACTCTGGGACCGGCCTTAGGGAGGTCTGGGTGGAATGAACAAAACGCCACTTGTGAGAATCAACGAATGGCTTTGTTCACTGGACTACATCGCGCGAGCGCTGGAACCTCACGTCGTATCCTTATTTTCATCAAGGTATCCTTCAAGTTGACATCTGTATGCACGACAAAGCACCTTCTCACAGGGGCAACGCTACTAGACAATTCTTAGAAAACCAAAGGATAGTAACGATGGAGTGGTCACCAGTAAATAGCCCTGATATGAATCGTACAGATAATAATTATGAAGGCACTCGACTTTGCTCCCAAATTTAGACGCTTTGTTTGCAACTTTATGTGACAGTTGGGATGAAAAGACAGAACATTACGTCCAAAATTTAACAAATTCCAAGGCCAGAGGTTTTGAGCTCTACAAAACCAATGGCTTTTAAACAAAGTACTGATGAGCACATATAATGGTAAATCCATGTTTTCTATATTTTCCAATCTGTTTAAAACTATCTAATAAAATATTTATTGTTTATTGCAGAAACAAAATCAAAATGATTTGAAATGCAATGCACGTGCATTCCACCAATATAAAAGCACTTCAACACACGCACAAACACACTTTAAAAAATTGTTTGATTACATTCATTTTGCCAAGTCTTTTTTTTTTAAAGGTTAATTTTGAATGATCCTATCTCGGGAGACTCTAATCACATATGAAATGTTAATGTCAGATGATGCAGAATTTATTCAGTTTTATATTGCTCTACTGCATAAGTGAGTAGCTCAAGGCTTTAAACACGATGGTTGAGTGAATACATATTCAACTTTCTTTTGGACGTCACTGCATTATCAAATTTTGTTTGGATTGTTAATCGCCCTGAGTGTTATATCATAAAATAATGTGTACAAACTTTTAGCACAGTTACTGTTACCTTGATGGTGAAGTGTGCCCAGGGGTCATCGTCCAGAAACTTGTGAGTGACCACGAGAAGCAAACGCCAGCTCGCATTGATCGCTCGCACAATGGCATCCCCCATGGTTTGGTTTGCCAACATGTCCCGATCACGGATGTAGGTGGTCAGAGACAAGCGACCCTCGATGAACTCTCTCAGAGGGAAACAAGGGAAGCGGTAGTCCCGCTCAGCGTAACCAATGAAGACACCCACAGGATAATCCTCTCTCTTTTTCGGTCGGAACTCGGGCATCAACGCTCTCAGGACGAAGGCCTTCACGAAGGTTCTGTTCCGGAAATAAACGACCACGCTGAGAACGGAGAGGAGGAGGCTTAACAACAGCGAGAGTGAAATGAGGAGGGAGGTTCCCCCAAAGCACTGTCGCCAGAGTACCTTTGGGTGCGGGATGTCTTGGGTGAAGGAGACCACAGCTCCTTTGCTGATACAGGTAAAATTGGCAGCTTTGTCGAGGGCGATGTGAGTAGATCTTAACCACAGCAGAAACTGAATGTTATCACAGGAGCATGACAAAAGATTTCCGTCTAAGAGTAAGGTAAAGTTGGACTGTTTACGATAATGCTCGTCCAGTTTTTTCATTCCCTCTAATGTAAAAAAAGACAGGGAATTATGTGCCAAATTCAGGACTTGTAAACTTGGTGTGTATCTTACGTCTATCGGAAGGGAAGAGAATCTATTTCGGCTAATGTCAATTATCTCCAGCTCTTTATTTGCCTCAAAAGTGTCTGGCGCCATGACGCTGAGATCATTATTACTTAGGACCACTTGCTTTAATTTTAAAACATTTTTGAAAAGTCTCCTCCCACGAGAAGTCAAAAAAGAGTCTTGTATGTTACAGAAAGATAAATCAATATATTGAATATTTGGGAAATGGTCGAAATAAGTGTCAGTGAACTCTGCGAGGTCGTTGTGAGAGAAAATAAACCTCTTAAGATTTTTCAGGCCCTTTATACTACCTCTAACATTGCGGAAGCCGTTCCTGCTGAGGTCAAGTTCCTCCAGTCCAGTGGCGTTGAAATACTCTACCTCATTACAGACTCTTGTTGAGTAATCTAATACAGAGGCTGAATTATTGAGCTTTCGTAATGAGCTGACCAAGAGAACTTCATCAGGACTTATGCAGTCCACAATTTCACTTCCATCTGGGTCACAACGGGAAGTAGATCTCTCGTTGTTCAAGTCGCGAAGCCCGTCGAGGTACTGCTTTTTGATATTGTCTCTAAATGACCACATTTTCTTACTATATGTCACCGACAGTTCCGTAAGTGAAGTCCATAGATTTATATCTAAATGAAATTGGTCATTTCCTGACAAATCAAGAACTCTGGTGCAAGTGTAGAGGGAGGTCAGCCCTTCACTGAAAGCAAAAGTAAGGCTAGCAATGTTGTTCGATTTAAAACTTATTCGCTCTGAACAGATGTGCGGCAAATACCTATACTTCCAAAGCTCACTGCAGTCTCCAATAAAAGGAAATCTGTCTACCTCACTTTTGGGGCAGCCTGAGTATGAGTTCAAGAATACTTTCTCATGAAGGTTAACGTTATCGAAAACGAGTTCTGTCAGCAGCCGTCCTACAAATGGTTTAAGTGCCTGAGCGCAATTGCCGAAACCGACTGCGCTGTTTGATAACACAAGTGTTTCCAGGAATCTCAGAGGTACGAAAGTATCCTCTTCAATAACTTTAAGCTGTGGGGCATTCACAATGATAAGTTGTGTTAATGAGGAGTTCCAAAAAGCTCGAAAAGTTTGATTAGAAAGAGTGTCAGAAAAAAGGGACATCTCTAAACGAGTTAATTTCTCAAACAATCTTGTGGATACAGTATGCTCCTCAAGTTCTGGCCCAAAGATGTCAAGAGTGAGAAGTTGTAGTTTGCTTAGATGTCGTATTTCTACGATGAACTGATTGAAATCGCACATGTCCGTCGAGGGATAGTTGTAGTTTGCCCTGAATTCGCGCAAAGCAGGGAGATGTTTTAGCACACCCGCCTCTTCGTCGTCATCCAACATAGCCCATAAAAAACATGCATAATAATCGTCCAGGCCATTGTGCTCAAGGTTAAGAACTTCTAGTTTCTCAAGGCCATAAAAAGCATCATCTTCAACATAATTTATAACATTATTAGTGACACTCAGAGCACGGAGTAGGGAGAGTTTGGAGAAAACATTCTTTTCAATACTGTCCAAACAGTTATTGTCCAGCCAAAGGATTGTAGTGTCGATTGGGAACCATTCAGAACATAGAGTAACAAGACGTTTACCCTTGCAGTCCACAATGACGTCATCAGCTTGGACGGTAACAGTACACGGAGAGTTCTGCGTGCTACACGAGGATGGCTCCGGTGTCGACCCCGTTAGGACTTCCTGTGCATACTTCTTTGTCGACGTGTCTGCAAACTGCTTGCTGCCCAGGTCCAGTGTCGGGTCATCGACTTCCCCCCAATCAGTTTCCTCCCCTGAACCCGAATATGTAGATAGCGCCGTAGAAGAACGTTCTGAAAGTCCTAGTGAAGTATTCAGGGTTGGGGTTGACTCCTTGGTGTGCGATGTTGTGGCCGGGGACAGGTCACTGCCTTGTTGGGAGGACTTCATGCAGCCCAAAGCCAAGACCATAAACAATAGAACTATAGGATTTCTGTTTGGAAGTGATTTAAGCAAAGCCATTTTGCTTTTCAGTTTTCAGCTGATTCCTTATCACGTTTTCAACTACTCTGAAGCAAAACGTCGTTGGTGGGTATACCTGTGAACAAGAATGGGTTCAATATTGGGGAAACAATGTAGTAACCATGACGTCACTTCAGAAATTCATTACAAAAATTTCACAGAAAGTTGCAACTCACTATACCGTTGCATAATCACATGAGATAGCAGTCAAGCTATTCTTCGAATAATATGGTGTAAATCAAAGGGATCATAAAGTACCATAAATCCTTTTTACTGAAAACAACCTAAAATTAGAGTTACTTGCAAATTATTTTCTTCCACGAGTACATTCACATTTTTTTTGCAAATTGTGCAAAGTTAATCCGGTTTGAAATCCCATCGGTACTTAACATACACCGTGCATCAAACGTAAGTTTTAAGACTTAGTATAGTGTCGGTGTAGTGACCCCCCCCCCCCCCCCCCCCGTTCTGTTGTTTTACTATACACTTTTTTCGTTTGAAAATGGTATCCAACATTTATTCATCATTTCTTCAGGCTGATATATTTGATGCATTTTTCTCTGTTTTTATCATAGTTTAGGGGATCAGACATTAAGTGACTAAGGCCCCCTTCAGACGTGTCATTCATCGACAAACTGACAGTTTAACCGACAGACGCTAGATCTGGGCCATCGTTGAACTGAAATTTTGTCGACGAGAGAAGTTCCATGTAGACGTACAGTTTGTTTTTTTATCCTTAAAGTGTCAGTCCTTGACAAAACTCACAAAACACAAAAACATTCACTTAGTAATCCGGCACTAAATTGTGTTCTCCGCGTGATTTTGACTAATTTTGGGTCGCTGATCACGGAAATCATGTAATTTTTCAAAAATTTGACCAATATTTATAAAAATATTTGAATGCATTTTCAACTCCGCCTGGGGCAACATCAAAGAAGCCGCTCCCTCGTCGTCAGGCGTTCAGTTCGCGGCCCGAAAATATCTGGCTTCGTCAGATATCTGGTCGCTGGACTGAGAACCCTTCGATATCGAGAGGATTTCTTGTTCCCACGCTCAGTTTTACCGTTAAGTTGACTGGATGCCCGCCATTCTTTCGATATCCTACAGTTTGTCGATCAATGAACTGTACGTGTAAATGGGGCATTAGGCCCTTTTGGTTCTGACAAAGACCATCTTGACCTTATTTCTAGAGAAAATAAAGTATCATAAAACTACAAATCGGTTGGGTTTCAAAAAAATATCTCTAAAAGGAAAAAAAAAAAGAATAAGAGTTACGTACTAATTATTTTCTTCCTAGAGTACATCGATATTCTTAATGAAAATAGTGCAAGATTAACCCGGTGTGCAATTCCACAAGTACTTAAGTGACATACCGTACCACAGACAAACATTTTTTAAATAAAAACTTATTACAGAGGAAAAAAAAATAGCCGCCAGTTATCGGAAGTTGAGTGTTTCTCATTGTTTTGTTCTCCTAAACTGAGCATTGCCATATGGCCGCCATTCTTCACTTTCCATAACAACTTCTCTGCGAAACGTATGCACCATCGTCTGTGCTTTGGTGTTCGGCTGTTGCACACGGGAGACCTGCTTTCGGCTTCCGAGTGAGGAGTACATTTTTATCGAGTATCTCGGTCTTTCTGCTGTGATGTTGTTTTTCTTTCGTCCCAGGTTGGCCCCGGTAGGCAGGGTCGGGAGCCTGCCTACTAATAAGTGATCTGGACTGATAGTGTCGATCGGGGTGTAAAGAGAGGAGGGAGAAGTATATGTGCGCCATTGACAGCGCTACAGTTGTATTACACCCAAACGAAGTTATACTACAAACTACAAGTCTACGGTTGTTATAATTTGACAGCGCTCTCGGTCCTGGCCAGAGACTTGAATACCCTAGATCCTACATTGTCGTGATTGCATCTCTTTTCTTTGTATAAAAACTTTTACCCACGGGGCAGTGCCACTGACTGTAGTGTCTTTAGGCCATTCCTAAAGGGGGGACATTTCTCGTTCAAGCATAGTAGAA
>NW_004797738.1:87135-90653 GCF_000002075.1 Aplysia californica | reverse complement strand
TCTCTCTCTCTCTCTCTCTCTGTGTGTGTGTGTATCCGTGCACGCGTGTGCTTGTGTGTGTGTTGTGTTGTGTTGTGTGTGTGAGTGTGTGTGTGTGTTTGTTTGTGTATGTGTGTGTGTTTGTCCATCTTTGACTCATTTGTCGGTGTAAGAGCTCCGCACATGGAAGTAGCTCGAAATAAACTGTCAGTTGTGAAACTTTGGAAATTATTGTAGAGCACCCCCACCCCCCTTTTCCCCTCGATCTAAATGTAAAACTCGAGATCTGAAAAATATAACCTGGTCAGTACACGTAGCCAGAAAAAAATATGACACATTTATCATGTCCTTTATGTTATGTATACCTTAAGTCAAGCCGTTGTCTTCCTTCTGTACCTCAGTCAAAGCCACTGTCCTCCTGTTATTATCACTAACTGCACATACCTGTATACGATTTTAGCCTTTGGGAACAATCCTGGTCTTTCTTTTCGCCGCGATTACGAGTTTGTAATGGTTGGTAAAGCAGTCTACAATGAAGTCCTCGAATTTGTTCCGCATATCACTATTATCACCAACATGAAGATTGAAACATACGAGAGGTCTGTGTGCTACCTAGCTATACGTTTTTGTTCAGACTTCCAACTGGAATTTCCAGTGTTGTCCTCGAATTTGTTCCGCGTGTTATCAACATGAAGCTGAGATTTCCAAAACAAGCATAAATAACGTGTGCTAAAGTTGAGACGTCAGACCCAATTATAGACATATGGGCTACTCATAGACTGCGCTCTGTCATGGCCGCCGCTCTTGGTTGTAGCAAAAACTTTGCTGTAAAGTGAAGAGTGTACGTGGATAAAACACCAGTCTCGCTATGATTGAGTGTGCATGGCACCTCCACCCACCTGTACCATTATTAGGCTCAAATATGGTTAAATTATGCGCTCCAGACAACAGGATATACGTCGACGTATTCGCGATCTGAGATGATAAGATCATTGCAGAAAGCCACCCAATTTAAAAAACCCAGGTAAGGTAACTTAAAACTGGTTTCCAGCAACCGGATACTTTGGGAGTATGTGACTTAGCACATTCGTGGTGTAGTTTCCAATGCAACTTTGTGATTTCTGTACTGGGCTTTGTTAGTTCCGTTTGCAAGAGAAAAAGGCTGAGGCTGAAAAGAACACAGGTTTACAAAGAACGCTATTCTACTCGTACATCAGTAAGACGGATTTTGACAGGGCAATAGTTTGAATGTGTGGGCTTGGACAACACACTCAAGGTGGAGCAACACCTGCAGCACTCTACATCCCCTCTTACTGAATACTATTAATGAATCTGAGTAAATTATGGTCAAATGACATCACAAACAACAAAAGAAATTGTATAGGTTTAGCACCCCTATCAACACTATAAGGTTATTTAAGAGGCGGGACCTCCGGGTTTAACGTCACTCTCCGAAAGGACCGAGCCAAGTGGGAAATTCGTGTAAAGTGCCTTTCCCAAGGACTCAGCGTCGGACCGAGCAGAGGCTCGAGCCCCCAAACCCGCAATCTAACGACTATGAGTCCGGTAGCCGAACCACTCGGCCACCGACGCCACAATGACATTGACATCACAGACTATACTCAAACACCGTGTTTTCAGGCGCTCCTAAATTTATGAACATGGAGTTTAAGAAAACATCTTAAAGCTTGTTCATTTGATGTGAAAAAAACAACCCCTTCATCTTGAATAGAAGTCGAAAATTATATTTGGGAATGATGTAGATGAGGGTCGCTTAGTGTCAGAAAAGTTGGGTGTCAATGACATTTTTGTGTGTCTTTGATCAATGTCTTTCAGTATAATCCACACATAAATGTGTATTTAAATAAACGTTAAAGGTGTTGTGCAGAAATTTAAAAAATGAATTTAAAAAACCCTAATAAAATAAAAACTAATTGATAAAAATTTCCAATCATGTTTTAGAAAAGGCTGTTTTTCGTTTTGTTTTATTTTATTTGCCTTGTTTTTCGATTCAGTGTTTCCTTCTTTTTTTTTTTTTACTATGATGACATACTGACAGTTCTGACCTTTGTAGGGAAATGTAACTGCTACTACATGTACTCCCCCCCCCCCTTTTCACAATTGCTTAGTGGTTATAATTTTTGTTCTTTCACATTGTGGCAGATAATCGCTTCCCTTTTCAAAACTTTACTGCCACTTTGTCCCTAATTAACAAATTTCAATTCAGTTTGTTTGGAAGAACACAGGCTCATCAAGTGTTTGTGTTTCCCCCCATTTTATTCTACACTTGCCCCCCCCCCCCCCCCTCTCGCCTTGACCTTCGTTTGCTCATATATTTCAATGGTGCACTCCATAGTGAACCGGAAATACGTAAAAGTGGACAATAGAAATAAATCTGCTGACTTTCCCAAGGAAAAGAGAAGAATGCGGTCGTTTCTCTGTATTGATACAGGACATTTCGATGCGGTATTCAGCCATAGTGTTTGTTTGTTCGAAGTGGTTTCATAACTGGCTAAGTATAATATTGTATTACGATACTTTATATGTGATGGTTATACAGAGTGTCTTAATAAAAAAAAAGGACACACTTAAAAGGTTATAACTCTGCACTAATTTCAATAAAATTGGAAGAATTCTAGGATTCAACCATGGGGACGTCAATTTTGTAAATGTGAAGAAAATTAATCATCTTGTTCGAGAATTATCAAGTTTTAAAAATTTCAGCAAAAATTGGGTAAAACGCAAAATTTTACTTCTTAAAAGCGTAATTCCCACTGTTTTGATACTCTTTTCGTCATATCAAGTGTATCCGCCAACAGTGTCAGATTTCCTAACACACTTTAGGTCTGAACTAAAAGGCGACTAATCAACGACATGGCACCATTCAGTTACAGAAAGGTACTCTAATCTCCGGACAGATTTCACGGTTCGCGCCAAAGCCAGGTCACTTGGCAGGTCGCTCGCTTCGCGTGACTGGTGAAATCGTACCCAGAGTTCAACGGTGCGCGACGACAGAACGAACACACCATTCCAGACCACTTGCCAACAAAACGACTGGTTCAGGTGTAGACCAATGTTTGTTACTGTGCTAGAAGTAAACGTTTAGGCAATAATGCAACAGAAGGAGTTTGCTGTCAATAAGTACACATGTGGGATGTTTGTCGACCTACGCGTAATGAAGAAGTTTCCGTCAAACCAACGTATGTGGTGTGTAAGCGGTTAGGCTCTTCCCCTGAGCACACAAAAGATGTGCGTACGATTCCAGACTGGGGAGTTTTTTTGTTTAAATCGAGTATCTCTGTCTGTCTGCGTGAGTGCTATTCTCATCCTCTGTCGGTCCATGTTGACACCAAAAGGCACGGTCAAAGTATCTCGTCTTCTACGTGTATAAATTTGTGTCGACAAGAGCGTAAGAGTGGTTGGCGGGTGCTCTGGTGAGGACTCCTTCTTTCCTATCAAAACATTTATCATCCTTTTCTCTCGACCTTATCTCTCGTCTTGTTGAGTTTTTTTGTTGTTGTTTTTTTGTTGGGGGGGGG
>NW_004797738.1:83938-86700 GCF_000002075.1 Aplysia californica | reverse complement strand
AGAGAGAGAGAGAGAGAGAGAGGGTGGGGGGTAATATATATAAAAAGGGTTTACGACTCGTAGTAAAAGAAAATCCATGGCGTTACAAACTTCAAAAGGTAAATCTGAGCTTCAAGACATAGACTGTTCTTGAGGCCAATGAAATATGGATAGATCTGTCTTGATCGGCACGGAACAAGAAATATTTCTACGGTACACTAGAAAACAAACTGAAAGTTAGAAGCAACCACTTCTTAGCCTCGCCCCCTGTACATCACCCAAAGACCTACTTTTCACACACACTCACGCAAAGTCTCGACGTGCACTCGCTATGTAAAAATATAAAACCTGTGTACTGTCAATACCTTTTCAATGACGCTGTCCCACGCAGATGAAGTCTAGAATCAGATACTGTACTCTGTACTAGACTCACAATCACGTACACATTGAACAAATTTAACCCACAATTTCCGGACCGATTCAAAGGTTCTTCTCTTCTTTGCTCTTCTCTGCTCTCAGTTCACTGCTCTAAGAGAACTGTGTCAAATGCTAATTTTAGAAATTAGAGTCTAGCTGGGGTGAAGGTGGAAAAGGGGAAAGGGGGAAAAGGGGAAAGGGAAAAAGAGCGGGGGAGGAGGAGGGTGTATTGTTTTAGGCCCAGACCCTGACAGCCGAACGTGGCGCTTCTCTCTCGTCGTTAAAATTCCCTCTATAACATTACTAAGTGGAACGAAGGATCGCCGGTCCAGGGTCCTGGCCAAGTAAGGAAACTCCGGGAAGTAGGTGACGAAGAGAACACAAAACAGAACCATGGTGGCTTAAAACGTAATAGAAATAATTATGCTAACAATTGATGTACAAGCAGTAATAAGAGACAGGTTGAATGATGAATGTAACTGAATAAATTATGTAATATAATATGTATTTTTACTGCAGACGTGTCCTTCCTTTGTAAGTAACAGAGAGGCCAATTGGCAATTAGAAGCCGTCTTTTTAGCTCTTTGGGCAAAAGCTGAATTCGCCCGGAGGCTGACGTCACCGCCGCGCGGGCGCTGTTCGGAAAGGTCTCGCGCCTCGCGGCCTCGCGGCCTCGCGCAGATAAGTTTCACATTGTGATGGGCGCAGGGCTTACTAAAATTATCTAGTAAGCCGTGTACGGGTGATTTAACATACGAGCCGGCGTGATAAACAAAAGATGAAGGAACAAGTCTTTGTAGTGCGACAACACACCAAAGAACCACTATTGTTTCTCAGAGCGCCTTCAAATCGGCCGAGTGTTTTCTGAACGTTGTTTAGATATTAATGTGTATTTACGTACTTGAAACTAAATAACAATTATCGTCAGCAATCAATCTCTTGTCCACTGTACAGCCGACAAAAACTGACCGGCGCCGCAGGTCTTGCCCAGTGAACGAACCGCGCCTGAGAAAACCGTAGTTTTGTAATTGATCCTTTCTTTTAATCGGAGCCAGTGTAGTTCGTTCAAAATGGGTATTACGGGCGCTGATTTCTTTTGTATCGTTATCAATTTTGCTGCTTGATTTTGGAGTACTTTTAACTTCGATAGTTTTTCAGCAGTCTAAACGAATAAAATAGCAATAATCCAATTTTGATAAATCAGCGTTGTTACTAATGTCTTGGCTGCTGCTCTAGTTAAATAATTTCGTACTCTGCTAACTTTTAAAAGCTGAAAATAGATCGGCTTCTTGTACTGAGCTGGCTAATTTCGGAGGCTATAGACGTATCATAATCCTTCTGAACCTCCAGATTTTTAAGACTTTTTTAAAGCGAATGGCATGATTATCTGTCCCCGTGGTTTTATGCACCTAGCATAATTTAGCAAAATTTGATCATTTTTTCATAATTTCTTATTATTTTCCTTTAGCATTCTTTGTTAAAATTAACAGAATTGCATAATTTCACATTTTGGGCTCAGTTTGCATGTTTTCAGAGGTATTCTTGCACAAAACGACGAGGACAGGATTATTCATGTCACTTTGTAATTTTGGTAGATTTCTAATGGCTTTTGTTTTTCCGCTCAACATTACTTTCGCCTTTTCATCACGCAGTTTCAATTTACTACTGGTCAACCGTATCTTTAATTCCCGGATATATTGCTCAGTGGAGTCGACGAAAAGTGATATTTGATCGAAATCAACAGACTTATAAATATGAGTGGCATATTATCAGCATAAAGATGGTAATTCATGCCAGATTGTCTTAAAATATGAGCAATAGGCTGGGAATACATTGTAAACAAAACAGGTCCCTGAGAAACACCAAATCTGAGCAAAACATTATCTGAACATGTGCTGTTAACCACAACTGCTTGTGTAACACCAAGCCCTCTCGGATAAGGGCAAAAAATCTCGGAGATCCCGTGTTCAAGGTCGCACGTTAAAGATCCCAGGGTGGTTTTACGAGTAACATCGATAAGAGTAGCGTCAGGCCGCCACCCGGACAAAATTCAAAATGAAGTTCTACCCAAATGAAAAATGTGTTGTGTCCCGCGCGTTCATATGACCTTAAGCTCTGGCCACACTGCAAGCAGAGCGGGCAGAACAGTGAACATTAATACAAAGACAAAGAGGTGACGGTGCGACTCGAGGCGGGTCAGACGGCCAGTCACCTCTTTGTCTTTGTATTAATTTTCGCTGCTCTGCTCTGCTCTGCTCTGCCCGCTCTGCTTGCAGTGTGGCCAGAGCTTATGCAGTTGCAAGCGCTGCAAAACACTTAACAAAA
This sequence comes from Aplysia californica, assembly GCF_000002075.1. Lineage (NCBI taxonomy): Eukaryota > Metazoa > Mollusca > Gastropoda > Aplysiida > Aplysiidae > Aplysia > Aplysia californica. Next base: position 83,979 of record NW_004797738.1, on the reverse strand, counting down.
CAGAAATAATAGGTATTGATATACATGCATATATATGATAT
>NW_004797738.1:77508-83401 GCF_000002075.1 Aplysia californica | reverse complement strand
ACTCTCTCTCTCTCTCTCTCTCTCTCTCTCTCTCTCTCTCTCTCTCTCTCTCTCTCTCTCTCTCTCTCATTTTATCTCTCTGTCCTTCTCTCTGTCTTTCTATCTTTCTCTCTAGTTATATGTTATTATCACCAAACAACAAATAAACTGTATAATAGATAAATATGTAGCCTAATGACCCAGATACAATAACACTCATGCCAATATTCAATTATCAGTTCACTGAGAAAATTGTTGTTACTTTGAACCACAAATTCTAAAATTAGTAAAAGTAGAAAAAGCCATTGAAGAATGTTTAAAGGCAAAGCAGTTGGACCAGATCAAATCCAACTGGAATTCATGAAGCACTTGGGGAATGGAAAGTGGACAAACTGATCAACCTACTCAAGACCTTCTATTAACTTGAAGTACTCCTGAAGACATTACATGTACGAGGTATGTGCCAGAAGTAAGTTTCTCTATCCTGTAAAATCAATAATTTCTAATGTTACAGGAGTTAAGTTTTAGTTGAGATTTTAGGGCGCTCGAAACTTTGTAAGGTCATATGAACGTTAGAAAATTAGAGGTGAATATTACAAGAGAGAAACAAACATAAAAAAGAAGAAGGGGGTATACGGACGATATATATATTTGATAGGAAAGAAGAAGCAAATCACACCAGAGCATCCGCCAACCATCCACTTTACAGGAGTGAACCGTGTCCATAACGACAGAAACATGTCTTTATATTCATCATAACAACTGTTGATTTCAATCAGCAGCTCTACTCTAGTCCACTCGTATAGAGCAGACGTAGCCCTCGTATTTGCAGTATTTCGCTTCATATTGCAAGACGTCTGTTCTTGATCGCGTCCAATAAGAGAGATATGTGTATGCTGTATTGCTGGCCGTTGCTACTGGGACTATTGAACTAGGCGAATAAAGTATTTATTTCGTCATCAGTAGTCACCTCAAAATATTTTAGTCGTTTGCAGGGCAAACTAATGACATGCGCTGACGATCTTTGCACTTCAGTAATACTTTTTCCTGTATTCTTTCTAGTTTTGAGCAATGGCGTTTTCAGCCCCTCCTGGGTTTCTTCACCAAAAAAGTTACTTTTCTGACTAAAAACAAAACAAAACAAAACATGTCACAAAAGTTTCTAAAGGAACAAACATGTACCCTTTTTCTTGTGAGCAATGAGACTGACAATGAAAATTTTCAGATCGTTCCATGTGGAGAAGACATGGCACATACCTCGTACATGTAATGTCTTCAGGAGTACTTCAAGTTAATAGAAGGTCTTGAATAGGTTGATCAGTTTGTCCATGTCAAGACTAAGAAATGGCGCGAAAAGCCCATTTCATCAATTAAATCGACATCGCTGAGTTTCCCCTGCACCCTTCATATTGAAATTGATTTCTCAAGCGTATCGTTAGGATGAATACATCCACCCTCTGTTTTGTCTTTCTGCGTTCTACTTGCTTGGGTCTGTCCTTTTGGGAGCTTATCGTTGCCATGTGATCCCCTGTGGCATACACAGGGTGTCTGTTCACGTTGAACCTTCTCGCTAGTAACGAAAGCGGAGGGCCCACCTGAAGCATTTCTATGATGTGACTTTTTTCTGATTCATTTAGTCGAAGCATGGTGGATCGATTTTTAAAAGGCCACTTTTCCATGTGACTAAAAAATTGGAAGGAGTCCAACTTTATTTGTGTCGTTTTTGTTTTCTAAGTTGCCCACACATTTTCACAGTATTTGACAAACAATCAAAACCTCGTGAATGCCATCGTCAGACAAAACAATAGACCAGTGCACCATAGTGAATACAGTTCAAGCACGACAAGGAGCTTTCGTGAGGAGAAGAAAATTTTCAAAGTAATTGGATGTGTAGTTTTTTGAGCTACTCGCTCTTAAAATGTGCAAAGTTAAAAATGTTAAAGAGTATATAAAGATATAGATATCTCTCTCTCTATATATATATACATATATATATATATATATATATATATATATATATATATATATGTGTGTGTGTGTGTGTGTGTGTGTGTGTGTGTGTGTGTGTGTGTGTGTGTGTGTGTGTGTGTGTGTGTACGTGAGAGGCAGCGTGGTGAAATCAGGCACTCGTCAAAATAATGAAAGTGAAGAAACTGGCATTTTTCGCAGGTTTTGGGAATTTTTATAAAATTTTGTTTTTTCCTGCCCATTAAAGAACACATTTGTGTGTGGATGTTACTGGAAAAACGTTGATAAAAGGTATAAAAGATGTATATTTTCAGTGTCCACGGACTCTCAAGCTATAAGGAAATAACGCAATTTAGGCGGCCATTTATTCGCTAATTTTACCTCTAGTTGAAACCAGGCGACCACCACCCCCTTCAATTGCCAATATCTTGACTAGATTTCTAGTATCCAAGATAAATGGATATTTTTTCCATTAAAAGCAAGGTAAATGGTCAGGCTTTAAGATGCTACCAATAACTCCATATGCCCAGAAATTGACGAGCGGTGACACACACATATTGGTGTGTCTGTGAGTGTATGTGTGTGTGTATGTGTGTGTGTGTGTGTGTTTGAGTGCGTGTGTGTGTGTGTGTGTGTGTGCATGTGTGTATTATATGTATGTATATATATATATATATATATATATATATATATATATATATATATATATATATATATAATATATTTTATATATATGTGTAATATTATAAATTATATAATAATGTTACACACACACTCACATATATACACACACGTGTGATATATACACACACACATATATATATATATATATATATATATATATATATATATATATATATATATATATATATATATATATATATATATATGGGCCCCCTTTCGATGAAAGGAATGATCGGTGCATTAACATCAACTGAATGTTATTGGTCTACTATATTTACACTCTACTGGAATGGAGTAATAAATCTTGAGAGAAAAGTGGCACATGTGTTTCCAAGTTGCCAAATATATAATAGATGCATAGATTGATTCTCTATTCCGCTTTCGTGGTTGTACAGAAGCGTGTTGATTGTTCCCAGTAGTAAGAAAAAGAATTTGACAAAGGAGTCCAGAAAAAGCGATGATGGGCATCAAACAAAAGGATCACAGTCACAGTTGAATTTAGCACCAAGTAAAAAAAGAAAACATGAGGCTAGATCTATACAGGTTGCACACTTAAAATAGTGATCAGTATTGCGCCACAATGCGCGATAGTATCGGACGGAAGTACGACTTGAAATAAACAAACCTGGCGGATTTTCTAAAATTACAGAGACAGAAGCGTCGGTCTACAAAAGCGATCGGCGAAATAAAGAAATTTAGCTTTTTGCAGCAAAACTGTCTCAAAACTGAAAAAAAACGAAGGGCGTCGTGATCAGGAGAATATTTTTAAAAATCTTTTGGCGGAAACAGCATGTCGGTCGATGCAGCCATTTAAAAGCCTTTTGAATAGCAAAATTCGGCCACCACAAATAGATAATAGATATATTATAAATATATATGTATATGTGTGTGTGTATGTGTGTGTGTGTGTGTGTGTGTGTGTGTGTGTGTGTATGTGTGTGTGTGTGTGTGTGCGCGCGCGCGCGCACGCCCGTAGTACACACATTTCATACAGACTCACAGTTGTACGAGCAAAAGCAAGCACACATATTATAGAGCTAACAAAGCGCTAAACACCAACGATAAGAAGAACTTAGCGCAAAACATTTGGCATATTAATTTTACTGAGAGGACAAACATTTTGGATTGTACGCGGGAATTTGCTGAAGTAGCTAGCTATTGGGAGGAGGAGGAGGAGGAATAGGAAGAAGAGGGTAGGGGGGTGCGAAGAAAGAGGGGCGTATACTGAACTATTTCACAACTTAATTACAGAAAAAGAGCACATTGTCAGCAGATTGTTTCGAGTAAACATCGTGTTATTTCACTTCACTGCGCACATTCTCAAAACAAATTATAAAGAAGGTTTTCCCCATGACCTTGCTGATATAAACTCTTGCTGACTGGACAGTAACTTCTCAATTCTCCTCGTGAACCCGGAGATGTTTTGTCTTCTTGCTGATGATGCTAAAATTTTAAAGCCAGAAAAAAGACTCTTTATTATCACCTGTTAGTGTCATGTTAAAATCATCGCCCGTGAACCTACTTTTTGTTTACTGCTTCACAGCCTTCAGTGAGCCCTTCACTCCAGGGAGGCAAGATTACATGTCTCTATCTCTGGCACAAACGTCCTGTTTCTCTGACTCCTGATTTACACCCCACCCCCACGCACACACATCCCAAAAATGAAAGAAAAATACCCTTGGAGAGTGCCTACACATTGTGTTGCATCATTTACACAAAACTCAGTACAAAGTGCTGTTTCAATTCCATTTTTGCACGTTATTTCATTAGTTTTGTTTTTGCCCCTCGTTCTCCCTTTGTAAATGGCCGCCATCTGTATAGAACAACGTCTTTGTGAGCTGTGACTCGCACCGTGCGCTTACTTCAAACTACCGGACCTCTGTGGAACGCTATAGCAGGGTGAGTGACTTTAAAAAATGTAGTAGTATTCATCTTAGACAGGCTTGGGACCTTCTCGGTGATGTAGCTGTTGTTGTTGTTGTTGTTGTTGTTGTTGTTGTTGTTGTTGTTGTTGTTGTTGTTTCTTTATTATTATTATTATAATAATTATTATTATTATTATTATTATTATTATTATTATCATTGTTATCAGTATTATCATTATTATTGTTGTTGTTATTATTATTATCATCATTAGTTATTATCGCTCTTTTTCCATTGATTAATATTTTTTCTCTCCAATACAAAACTACTAATGTACTATGATGAAAATACTCCCTGTTCTAATGAAAGGAATGCCCTATGGCAACTTATAAATTAATATTTATTTAAAGAAGTTAAGTGAGAGACCCTTGCTTCAGTTTCGGTTCCCAACGTTATTATCTTGCTTTCTTCAGTATATAAAATTAGGACCCGTCAACCGCTCTCAGTCTTTGAATTGTATAAAAATCACGTACAGAAAAGAGTCCAAAACCAAACCATAGAACACTGTCATCTTGCGTTACTTTTGCCCTAAAAAGCCTGAGTGGTTGAAATTAGTTATTGTCAACTTTTGCTCATTGAAATCAACATTGAATAAATCATTGGATGTGATAGGCTGCTAAAGACATAGCGGTGTTCGCCTGTCATTCAATAGGTCTCGGGTTCGAAACCTGACAGCGACGGAAAATTTTCTTCTCTGAAAAGTTCTCCTTTTACCTCCTTCCCCGCTCTTTAACAATGTTCTGTCGTCTGCTTTCGTCTCCACTTCCTGCCCCCACTACCCTTGCCCCCTCCTCCAGACTCCCGACCCTCTCTGCAGGCTTTCTAGCTCTACTCCTTGGCTTCTTCTTACAGCTGTCATTCAAACCACACCTGATCTTAGGTAGGTAAGATCAAACACCTAACCTTCTCGGATACGAGCGAAAAATCTCAGAGGTCCCGTGTGCAAGTTGAGCCCGATAAAGATCCATTGTTGGTCAATAAGAGTAGGCTTCGGCTGCCATCTGGGCAAAATTCAAACTTCCAATCAAACGCAAAAAGTTTTATGAGTCCCGCGAGCTCATATGACTGTTTGCAGTTGCGAGCACCGTAAAACACTTAACAAAAGAAAAAACGATAATCCGGTATACTTCATAAAAAAACTCGTCATGTGGGATCAGTGTGTTTCATATTAAATTAAAACGTTTTGTATCCTTTTTTACAAGCCATTTTTGAACGAGATGGAACTTTTCATTTTTTTGTAACTTTGCAGTTATAGAAGGCATTATTTAGACTTAGGCTGGTGTAGAAATTTGTGTACTCAGGAACCAATGGATTGTGTGTGTGTGTGTGTGTGTGTGTG
>NW_004797738.1:70262-77408 GCF_000002075.1 Aplysia californica | reverse complement strand
AGGGGGGGGGGGAGGCGATGTCTGTTTCAACTAATCTACACAACAACCGCGATCAAACCTGCACAAAAGCTCTTTGGTTTTTGCTGACCACACGTGCTCTACGTCACTGACAGTCGGTTCACTTCTCGAGTTCCATCTCATCGGAAATTGAAATATGTCGCTGACCTATGCCCATTGAGACTAGGCAGTCACACGATCGACGACTTATGTCAATTTCAGATATATTTTCACTAGTGTTGGCTGCCCTTTTAACCGTTTGAAACGTCTGTACGTTCCTGCAATAAACAGATTTTAACTAAGAAGTGGATTTCTGAGGATGAGCAGATGTACCGATGCACCACGAGCAGGGGTATCGTTGTTGCTTATACCATAAGAATCCCCGTAGAAAGAGGAATTAATGAAATTGTCTTTAAGCACTTAAGAGCATCTTTGTGGCTAGTACCGACTTTATTATTCGCTTTTAAAAATATTGGCTTGTTCTGAAATCTTTAGAATTTAGTCAAATGTGTACCGTCCAACCTTTTCCTTTACTCATTTTTATTTATCAATATTTCTTGCAGACTTTCTGGAAAAGCCACGTAGAGCTCTTTGCCTTAAAAGCAATACCCTGTGCTCTAACAATGGGCCTCAACATGACGTCTGGTTATTTGCTTTTGGCAACAGCGGTGCTTCTCTCGTCCAATGCACTACTTCTCAATGTAACGACGGACGAAGTGGAAATAGGGAAAACAAAAAACGTTTCCTTAGAATGCATCGATGATCATATTCAACCACACATCTCTGAAGTTCTCATGATTAGAATTCTGAAAAAAGACCTCGTTGGGTGGAGTAGTTTTGCAGAACTTCGTGACAGAGATACAGAAGTAACGCCAAAACGTAAGGATGTACTCGCCACGGCCAACAAGTCTTCCATTGCTAAAAGTTTTCTTCGGCTCACGTGGCCTGTGGCGACTGATGATGCTATAGGCCAATACAGATGTGATGTAATTAGTTTGACTTCCCGAGGGAATGTCAACTGGCAAAAAACCCTACCAACGTTTATCTCTCAAAAGAGTGACGTCACATTGAAGATCCTAAACAAAATAGTGGAGGAGAACAAAAAAGACTGCCTCCAACGACTGCAATCTCAGAGGGAAACCATTCTGGATAACGTAACAACTACTGCAGAGGAAAACAAGAGACAATGTATGCTGCAAAAAGATGACATTCTACGAAACGTCACGGCGACCGTCGAGTCTCTTGGAGTGAGTTTTGAGGACCAGCTACAGGTGAGAATCTCTCTCGTAGTATCGTTCTCCACTATTGGAGAGTAGAAATTGCTTTTTAAGAAAAAGTAGCAAAAATCTGCCGCTTTCCAGGGCAAATAAGAAGTCCCCTCCCCCAGTATCAGTTTTGCGTAAATATGAAGTGGGAAAATAAATCTATTACGACATGTCCTTGAAATTTCCCATAGTGTCAGTGTAGAAAGTGGTTTGCACTGATATAGGCGGTGAAAGAGCAATTAAATTAAACTGTGTCTTACAGATTAGCTACTGTTCGTCGATATCTCAAGAAAGACCCCAGTCTTTACTTCGCACATTTTTCTCCATCTTTTGCTAAGCTGGAAGAGCTTATTGTTATTAGGAGGGGTCAGTACGGATCCCATTATAGAAGAAGAAGAAGAAGAAGAAGAAGAAGAAGAAGAAGAAGAAGAAGAAGAAGAAAGAGAAGTGGAAGAAGAGGAGGAGGAGGAGAAGGAGGGGGAGCAAAAGGAGGAGCAAGAGGTTAAAAAGGAGCATTAAAGAGAGAGAGAGGAGGAGGAGGAGGAGGAGGAGGAGGAGCTGAATAAAGGGTAGAGAAAGAGGAGGAGGAGGAGGTGGCGGAAAGGCAGAGGGAAAAATGACGAGAAGAACAAGGGGGAAAAAAGAGGATAGGAAGAAGAAGAGGAGGAGGAAGGAACGTGAGGAGAGGAAAAGGAAGAGGAGGGGGAAGGGGGAAATAACCCATAGTCAGGATAATCGTGACAATAGACAGAAGAAATCTCTCTCGGGAGCAGAAAATAGCTTCGTTTGATATTCGTAAAGTGCACAGACGTGGGGGGAGGGGGGGGTGTTGGATGGGTGTTATGCTTGACTTACTAAAACGTTCATAAGCCTTTTGAGTGACGTCGCTTTTGCAGGTTCTGAGCCAGACAGTAGACCAGAACAAGAGAGAGTGTCCACACCAAATGCTGTCCCAGAAACGCCAGATCCTGGAGAACGTGGAGGCGATCATGGAGCAGAGCAAACGAGAGTTTATCCAACGGGAAGAACGTATTCTTGGCAACGTCACGGCGATTGTCGAGGCCCTAGAAGCGGGTTTTGAGCGCAAGCTGAGTGCTATGAAAAGCCAGCTACAGGTGAGAATATTATGTCGATGCGATTGATCTATATTATTGGTGTATGGATATTTGCCCAGGAATTCTTATAACAAATAACAATAATATTATTAATAATAATAATAATAATAATAATAATAATAATAATAATAATAATAATAATAATAATAATAATAATAATAGTAATAAGAATAACAAATACAAGAATAATAACTAAGATAACTGATTTTATATAGTTTGCATCCACGCTCAACAGAATGCTTTATCTGCTCTATAACCGTCTAGAAAAAACACAAAAAAATAAGCTAAGCTTTGATATTGCATAACGCGATCCGCTTCTTCTTATGTTGACTCACCTTTTCTCTTCATATTGGCAATTGACTGGGTTATGAAAGAAGTCACCAGAGGCAAGCGCAATGAAATACACTGGATCCCTTGGCAGCCGCTGGACAACTTGGACTTCGCCGATGACCTTGCACTGCTCTCTCACACACATGCTCAGATGCAAAAGACCAAGGAGCTCAACAGCCTTTCAAGGAGTGTTGGTCTACGTATACATACGCGCAAGTCGAAAGTAGTGAAGTTGGGAAAAGTTTCAAGCCTTGCTGTGACAGTGGAAGACACTCCCCTGGATAAAGTGGACTCCTTTATCTACCTTGGAAGTTGTATCGATAGTAAAGGTGAAACTGAGGCAGATGTAAAAGCAAGAGCCGCCAAGGCAAGGTCAGCATTCAGTCAATTATCAAAAGCTTGGAAAGCAAGCTACATTTCACTGCGCACCAAGATTCGACTCTTTAACTTAAATGTCAAGTCTGTTCTTATCTACAGCAGTGAAACTTGGAAGACAGCAAAGACAGTGCTGAATAAAGTCCAGACTTTCATCAACAGATGTATGAGGAGTAGTGGCAGGATATAATAAGAAATGAAAAGCTGTGGGAAAGGACAGGACCAAAAGATATAGAAGTAGAAATAGGACAGAGAAAGCGCGATGGATTGGGCATACCCTCAGAAAGCCCAGCGGAAACATCCCAATACATTTGCTGCAGTGGAGCCCTCAGGGAGCACGAGGCAGGGGTCGGCCACTGGAAACATGGAGGAGATGTGTGGAAAGGGACATAAGAGAGATGAAGCTCACTTAATTGGAACGAGCTTTGAAGGATGTCCCAGGACAGAGATAAATGGAAGGAGCTTGTATGTAGCATGTACCCCTATTTGATTGACTACATCAACTGATTGACTAGGTGTTAACCTGCTTGATTAATCGAATAAGGAAAAAATTGATTTGACCTGACAAAATGGCGGAGTGACAAGCTAAGAGAGTATGTTTCTAGCAAAACATATTAATGACTAAGTGATACACTGGTCCATAAATGGGTTTTAAATGTCGAAATTTGCAAATAACAATCATACCTTCACTAAGGCTTATCAAGCCCCCCCCCCCCCCCCACTCCCCCGTCTGACATCTTTTGGTAACAACTTCACCTGGCCATTTCCGTTGCTGTACATTGATTGCGTCAAGACGCGGAGAAAACAGGCGATCGTCAATTTTTTGGGCATATTATGGTGTTATTGGTGTAATTTTAAAGCCTGTTCCCATTCATCTTACATAGAGGTCGAGAAATAATTATGCAATTGAAGGAGATGGGGTCACATAGTGTCAAAGAAAAAATTAGCGAAAAAAGGCTGCGACACGCTTGACTTCCAAAGCTGTAGTGTCCTTGGAAAAGGCAAATTTACATTTTCTGTTCCTTTTATCTTCTCTTTTTTCAGTAAAATCCATACAGGATTTTCAAAAGGAAATGAAAGGTGTTGGGGCAAAAAAGTGGTAATAATGCGTTAAAAAATTGCTCTCCGGGCTGAAAAACATGTCGGTTTTTTAGATTCCTTTATTAGAACCAGCGCCTAATTTCACCACGATGCAATACTATTTCTGTCTGTGTTCATTTCTCTTCAGACGTACTCTTGTGCCGACGTGACTGGCCTGGGTGATCGACCAGTTGTCCGACTCTTTAGCGGCATGGAGGTCGTCTGTGACACCATAACCGACAACGGTGGCTGGATTGTGATTCAGGTGAGATAATCATTATAGAACTTATTCAGGCTGATACAATATAGGTGAGATAACCATTATAGAACTAATAATTCGGTCTGACACAATACAGGTGAGATAACCATTATAGAACTAATTCAGTCTGATACAATACAAGTGAGATCAACGCATACATAACTTATTTCGGCTGAGATCATCATTACAGACTGATGCAATACGTGTTTAATCAATATTATATAAGTAATACAGGCTGGCACAATGAAATCAACATTACATATCTATTATAATTTCGGCTGGTATAATACAGGTGATATCAACATCATAAATAACTAGTTCAGGCTAATACAATGCAGTTAAGGGCAACATTATAATAATATAACTAATACTGGCTGCTGATACAATACAGGTGAAATCAACATTATTTAACTAGTCAGGCGGATACAGTGCAGGTGAGATCAATATTCTATTTTGCTCAGTGACTTTCTAAGCCTTTAATAATTATAATATTATAAATCTATGCGCAGTGCAAGGCGTTGCCTTGCAACGACACATTATCTCGTTTTTATTTCTAAAAAATGTAGTGTTTGATGTATGCTCAAGAGAAAACCAAATGCCATATCCCTAAGTACTTTAAGTACCCCGATGACACAGTGGAAGTTATGTGCGTTTGCTCCAAATTCACAGCCCCATGAAACTTGTGAGATCGAAGACAAAAAGCTGTAGATTTCATTATTGATTTTAAAAAAATGTTTAATAAGGTTAATCTAAAAAAGGACTTTGAAATCAGGAACAGATTTTTAAACATAGTGAATCACAGATTAGCACGATTTTTCACACAATATGATAATTTAACGTAATGCTTCATTATAAAATGGTTCTCTTACTGGTAGAAATTTATGTTATGTCTACAGAGACGTGCTTCAGCGGACGTTGATTTTTTTCGTAGTTGGGCAGACTACAAAAACGGATTTGGCGACCGCTCTGGCAATTTCTGGTTTGGGTTGGAGAAAATCCACCAGCTGACAAATCAGGTACTTTGCTTTTACTTCAAAACAATACATGATTAAACTATATACCAGCGCTGTATGCACCGTTGTTGTTGTCAATATCGATGACCTTGCCTGTATAGTCATCGTCTTTCGTGATACTCGTTGTGTTTATTATCCTCTGTCTTAATATACTTTTATTATGGGTAAAAGAATTAAAAGTAGTATTCACAGAATACGTTTTCAGAGCCCTTTACCTAATTGACTCTGTCATATTCAGAGAGAACTCGCGCCTTATCGTATTTGGAAGTGACGTAAACACCATACCTTGCCTCTGGAAACATAGGTAGTGGTTGCTTAATTTAGTTTTTGTTTGTTTTAGTAGAGGTATTACGGCGCTCGCAACTGCATAAGGTCATGTGAGCGCTAGAAGATTAGAGGTGTTACAAGAGAGTAACAAACATTTAAAAAAAGAAGGAGGGGAGATAAGGACGATAGATGTTTGATAGGAAAGAAGAAGCAAACCACACCAGAGCACCCGCCAACCACCCACGGTTGCTTAATAATATATTATTACTTGTATTATCATGATTACCATCATTATTGTTACCATTGTTGTTGCTGTTGATCTTGGTGTACATTTACATTCTAATTTCTCAATTCTTTGAGACAGAGGAGTGCATGCAGTGTTGCAGACCTTCTCTACAAGTCACAGACTGCTGTTTGTATAGAGCCATGCACATCTACCATTTTTCTACATTTGATACGGAATGGCTTCTTCATGGTTTTCTGTTTCTCTTCAGCTCCGTTTTATTTTTCGTTGAGGTATTTTTTGCCCTATTGGCTACAACACTTACGGCAGTTCGAGAGCGGTGCGCATGTTCCCATCAAGGACACCCGTCTGAAAAACGGCTATTTTTGTCTGTTTTGAAACTTCGTCTTTATATGTGATAGATGTTTTAATTTTACTCTCGTTCTAATCACCAGAGGAAATACGAGCTGAGGATCGACATGAAATACAAAGGGAAAGACTACCACGCCACCTATAACAACTTTTTACTTCACGGAGAATCTGAGAACTACAAACTTCAGATATCCGGATTTTCGGGTAATGTACAGGACAACATGAAGTATAACAATGGCGAGGGGTTCTCAACCAAAGATCGTGGTACAACCAGATGCGCCAAACAAGACCACGGAGCTTGGTGGTACGATAATTGCACTTGGGTGAACCTCAACGGAGCGTGGGGAAACACAGAGAGCGAGAAGGGCTTGATCTGGGAAAGTGTAACGGGACATTCCGACTCGGTCACCTTCTGCGAAATGAAGATTCGACCATTTGATAAGTGACAGCTTCCGCACACCTGTTAAGGCCTACTCCTTCTGTTCATTATACGTAATTAGATGTTATGCTTGTATTTGTGCTTAGATTTTTTTTGTTGCTTTATTCGTTTTTCATGTCCTTTTTATTTGTTTTGTTAGAGGGAAAATGTAAAACACTGACTGTATAACGTCATGAATTTTAGATATTTTGTAAAACTTTGTTTGATTCATGGTCACAAGTTATAGAACATAATTTTTTCCAAAGCTAGAATAGCATACTGAAACGCAGAAGCAGATAAAATCTCATCTCCCACTCTGTGGCTCCAAAACTTTAAAAAATTAAATTTCATGCTAAATTGTTTTTCTTTCCTGGTCGCACATACACGCACGTACAGAAACATTCATCAACATTGTACTAGTGTCTAGATGAC
>NW_004797738.1:67629-69229 GCF_000002075.1 Aplysia californica | reverse complement strand
ACACACACACGCACACATACACACACACACACACATACACACACACACACAAATACACGCACACACATACACACACATACACACACACACACACACACACACACTCACGCATACACCACAGTAGAGTACAAGTTCCACTATAATGAAAGACCAAGTAGTCTACACTTTTTCTCTGTGATTAAATGTGTCCAAACTAAACATATTACGGCGTCAGACATAGAAGATTTTGTTTCGATCTCAGAACCGTAATATAAAACCTCGAGCTTTCCTCTCGATAAAAACCGTATCTAAAAATTAAAGTATATTTGATGATGTTTAGACAGTCTGATTGTCTCTGGGCTCCCAGCTACACGTCTGTACCTCACGATATCAATACGTTTATTTAAGTGTTCGGATGTGGAACTCACCTGGAAATGTGTAAATGGTTTGTTAATAAAAATTTGATTCGTTGCACTTTTGTTTTTTGTGTAATATGTATGATAAATCTCCGTTTGTTGATTCTTTTAGGCTTGAACTGGTGTATGTTTGAAAGTAATATTTCTCAACCTTACATGTATACAGGAAGAGATGAATGAGCAAAAACTACTATAAACATCAGCATGTTGCCTGAAGGGCACTCTTTAGTTCTTAATTGTTTCTTAAATTTCTTTTAAATTAAATTCTTTTTGAGGCTGCGTACAGTTTATTTGTGTTGCTTTATTCACGGTATTTGTTCTCTTACGTATTCTCGTATTTCCCCTACCAGGGCAATGCTACTGACTGAAGTTGTTATCATGCCATTCCCAAAGGAATGTTCTTTTGCACAGTATAATTGTTGTAGCCTAAATGGGCTGATTTATCAGTATCAGTATCAGTATCAGTATCAGTATCAGGCTCATCCTGTGCCGGAACAACATAGAGGGAACTGCTGCTTTTTCTATCCTCATCCTTACTATCCTCATTTTTCCTCTACTTCTTTCGAATGTTCGTCACTCTCTTGTGAACTGCTACTTCCGGGGTGCCTTGATAGTCGAAGCAGACTTTGTGCTGTTGAGGCTAGAGAGGTGAGCAGAGTAAGCCTGATTCCCCGTTTGGACTTATCTTGACATCCACCCCTTGGCGCTCATATGACCTTTTGCAGTTGCGAGCGCCAGAAAACCTTACAAAAATATACACTCTCGTCTCTCGTATTTCCTTGAAACACTCGAGATTAGCCCACAGTGAATTGTTTCTGTTCTCACCTTCCACTGACTAGTAGCCTAGTACCGCTAGTTCGGAATTAAAGTTCTTGTCTTGCTTTCGAATTTTTTTTTATTACATGCACAAGAAAGCAGAGATCACATTACAGTTGGCACCAAAGAGGCCATTATTGGGACAGCTAAGAGAAAAAGAAGACACACTTCGCAGAAATGTTTATGTCGAGATTTTCATCTGTAATCCAGCTCTTTCCTATTATTACTCAAATAGGTTTATCTGTTATCCCTCTTTGATTCTGACACCATCAAAATACAATTCAAATGTTGCGCTTTGTGTACTAAATCTCGTAATTACAAGTTTTTATTGTGTATAATGTGTGTGTGTGTGTGTGTGTGTGTGTGTGTGTGTGTGTGTGTGTGTGTGT
>NW_004797738.1:58552-59797 GCF_000002075.1 Aplysia californica | reverse complement strand
GGGACATGACTGTTCTATGGGACATGACTGTTCTATGGGACATGACTCTATGGGTCATGACTGTTCTATGGGACATGACTCTATGGGACATGACTCTATGGGACATGACTCTTCTATGGGACATGACTCTTCTATGGGACATGACTGTTCTATGGGACATGGCTCTATGGGACATGACTGTTCTATGGGACATGACTGTTCTATGGGACATGACTGTTCTATGGGACATGACTGTTCTATGGGACCTGACTTTATGGGACATGACTGTTCTATGGAACATAACTGTTCTATGGGACATGACTGTTCTATGGGACATGACTCACCTGTTCTATGGGCACATACATTCCATGCTGCTCACAGCCGATGTCAAACACGTATTTACCGCGGCCCTCCGGCTGAAAGATCACGGAGAAGGAAAACATTATCACCAGACAAGTTGTTTTTGTTCGGTTTAGTTTAGAGAAGAGTTTTACGGCACTTGCAAGATAAATAGGTCCTACATGTGCCCATGGGTAGAGCTGTAGCTTCAGAGTAACATGGTGGAAGAAACGAAAGTAGACAGATAAAGACGATAGACGATCGATAGGAAAGAAGGAACAAACCACACCAGAGCACCCGCCAACCACCCAATTTGTTTCCATAAGTGTTTTAGACAATTGAGGAAGTGGAGGAGGAAGGAGGAGATAGAGAAGTACTGAAGGTGAAATTGTGAGAGTCGGGGCAAGAGGGAGATCAGGAGGGGAGCCATTCTTGTTCAAAGGATATATATATATATATATCTCTCTCTCTCAACCCTGATATATATATATATCTCTCTCTTTCAACCCTGATATATATATATCTCTCTCTCTCAACCCTGATATATATATATATATCTCTCTCTCAACCCTGATATCTCTCTCTCTCTCTCAACCCTGATATATATATATATATATCTCTCTCAACCCTGATATATATCTTTCTCTCTCAACCCTGATATATATATATATCTCTCTCTCAACCCTGATATCTCTCTCTCTCTCTCAACCCTGATATATATATATATATATCTCTCTCAACCCTGATATATATCTTTCTCTCTCAACCCTGATATATATATATATCTCTCTCTCAACCCTGATATCTCTCTCTCTCTCTCTCTCAACCCTGATATATATATATATATCTCTCTCTCTCAACCCTGATATATATGTTTCTCTCTCAACCCTGATATATATATATCTCTCTCTCTCAACCCTGATATAT
>NW_004797738.1:37328-58452 GCF_000002075.1 Aplysia californica | reverse complement strand
GGGGGGTTGATTCTTTTTTAAATTCCTTCGCATGCTGAGTGATATATAAAGTGCCCCATTGACAGACTGAGGTAATCAGTAAAACAACTTACCTAATTTGGAGAGCAGTTGAACCCCGGTCTACCGTTTGTTAAAACAGACAGCCTAACCATTAAATTACAAACGCATAAATACAATATTCGTGTCAGAGTTAACAAGCAGGTTAGGGTCGAGGAAAGAGTCAATGACCTGTGTCCTTGGTCAAGGCCTGGGAGTCTGGGAGCGGTTTTTTTTTTGGTTAGTTTTAATTTTTTTAAATTTTATATTATTTTATTTTTTTGTGGGGGGGGGGTGGAGCGGGTGATTTGGCGTTACAACTGCATGAAACTTACTGGAAGACACTTTTTTTGTGCTTATCTGTCTCATCAAAATCTTGTTCGCATGTATGCGTGCTGTAAAACTGGACACAGGTGACACCTGTCTATTTATTAGACACCCCTCCTCCCCAACCTCCCTTTCACCCCCCTCCCCCACAGCTGAAAATGTTTTAGCGCCAAAACAAAAACTACGTAAATGTCGTGAGAGGTTTCCTGCTTCGACCCTGCTGGCACATCGACTGAGGCACTTAATTCAATATGTTCAAACTGGTTAATCAAACCAGAGAATCAAAGGAGGGAATCAAACTGAGTAGTGTCAAACGAGCAAATCAAAATCAGTCCAAAACGTACAATCATTACTCTACAGACACCAGTTGACACACTCTGTAGACAGTTGACAGGTCACTGGGTGTCATTTAGATCTAATTTGCAAGGCCCAATGTGTTTTTCAAGTCTACAATGGCAAAATGCAAAACAAAACGCGCAGTATACGCGCACACAGGCACATTCAATGACACAAACTTGCACATCAATGTAAGTAGGTACGTGAACACAGTGATATAGGAAATGATAGGTATGTATAGAAACTATTCTTTAAATATTTTTTAAGAGAATGGATCAAATAGAAATACGGTGAACAATCGTTCAATTCCAAGAAAAAAGGTAATATTATAGCATAAAATTTCAGGCTACCAAACAGAGCATCTTTAATACAAAATAATAATAATATATATGATAATAATATATAACATTTATATAGCGCATTTCCAAAAAAGTAGCTCAATGCGCTTCACATTGGAATACCCATTTTTCAAAAACCTTTCTTACTACTTCCTTTCTTCTCATGCAATATACATTAATGCACACACACACACACACACACACACACACACACACACACACACACACACACATACACACACACACACAGACTATTTTCATCTAGACATAGGAACAGAACAAATATAATGAGAGATAACGTTAAAAGCTTATGAAGGATAGGCCTGTAGGAACAGAAAATGTTTAAGATGTCTTTTGAAGCTATCAAGTGTTCTTATTTGTCTTAGTTTCATGTGTAATCTGTTCCACATAAATGGACCAAGATATGAGAAAGATCCCTCTCCATATGATTTGTATGATTTTACAGGTGTCACAAGTAGGGTGTCATCGTTTGATGATCTTAGGTTTCTCCCTGGTTTATATATACTGATAAGTTCTTGTAGATAAAAAGGAGCAGTTTTATTTACACATTTGAAACACATGACGCAGATTTTAAATATTATTCGTTCTTTTACAGGGAGCCAATGCAGTTCTTTTAATAATGGAGTGACATGGTCTCGTTTTTTAGATCTTGTTATCAGTCTGGCGGCATTGTTTTGAATTACTTGTAAACGATTCAAATACGATAATAGAAGTATTCAGAGGTATCACAGTGATCTAGCAGTCTCTCTACCTTCTCAACACCACCCCCCCCCCCTATCTCTCTCTCTCAGTCTCTCTCTTTCACGCGGCATGCAGAAGTAGCAGCCAAATGGTAATTCTATAGTTGTGCCAGTGTAATAAATGGTGCCTCAACTTTTTCTTGAATATACCATGTAATCTAAAAAAACAAAACAACCAAAAACGTTGACAATTTAGTTGTTAATATTTTCTTTCAGATAGAAGTTTTTCGTTTCAAATTTGAAGACAATATTTGGAAGTCAAAAGGAAATTGTCTGAGATTCATTTAAGATAATTTCATAGAAAGGGTTTGGCTTTATGGTACATAAAAAAACAACAACCTAGTTTTAACCTTGCCCCCATTTTTGTAACAATATGGCAAACCGGTTCGCATTAGGCCAACCGCTAAAAATCGCAACGATCGCGCCATATCAAAAGGTACAACAGTCTAACAAGCCAACAGAAGTTTGCAGTGATGATAATATTGTTTTTCCCAAGTTCCCCTTGCCTGCTGAGAGATCTTTTTGCATTGAGCATTCATCACCATTTTTCATCTCTGACATTTCATAAGTTTTTGCACAAGGTATGGAAATGATGCTGATGTGCTCTCAAGGCGTTATTTGATGCCATGGGTAGAGAAGTTCTGTCAGTCTGCATCTATTGAGAATAAGAACTAAAAATCTCCACATAAAACGCACCATTCGCACCCCTTCAAACATCACCAGGGTGCAGAATTCAGTGGTGGCAAAGCCCATTTTCATCTATAAGGATACAATTATGGAAACTCTAATGAATAATATTCTGCCTCCTTGGTACCCCCCCCCCCACCCCGATTTTGTCTCCAGAAGCCATACCATACTGGAAGCTGTATATTGTGTGTGGCTAAAAGCACACATTGTTCGGCGGATCCTTGCGTTTGGTCGACACCATAGAGTTATCTCCTTTTAAACTATAGTGTTCATCTATGGTCGACACTGAACATTATGTACGACGCGATACATTTAATGTGTCGAGTCCAAAGGAAGACAATGACGTGTAGATCTAGATCTAGAGAGTACTAGTTCTAGATTTTCCAGAATAGAAATGTTAATTTTTTAAACTCTGTTAGAAAAAAAAAATATTTACATGTTGCAGAGAGGAAAAAAAGAAAAGAAAAGAGAAAAAGAACCAAAAAAAAAAAAAAAACAATCGTTTCATGTCTTTCCTTAGAATATTTTTAAAATACACGTAATTGGTGCATGATGCGTTTATGGGTTGTTTTTATCTCTTTCCGTTTTCGAAAAGAAGTTTCTTGGTAATGAATTTTATATCTTAAAAAGTTCTTTTAAATGAATTTCTTCAGTTCCAAACTGCAACATTCTAGGACAATTTTTTTCTCCGAGATATTCAGATAAAAGTTGCAGTTTTTTTCTAAATCCCCCTGTTTTCAAAGACCTGGCTTCCCTGTTGCTGTGTGGTAATTGGGCCTGAGATAAAAGAACGAACGCTGAAACATGATATTATTATAACGGGTAGTTCGTTCAATGAAACTAGTTTGGTCATAAGCAGATTTTAGTTTGTGAGCACACGTATGATATTCCCGTGATTTTTAGTTCGAGTTCAAGGGAAGGTGTACATTGTGAAGTAAGAGTATACTCTGTATTTTAGCTCTCTATTAGGAACAGACTTCAGCTACCACAATAGACTTGTATCATGATAGTCAAGACGGGTATTCCTGGCATAATTCTTATTCACTGCGGATCGCATCATTTGACTCTATTTGGAACCAACTGAAGGCTAAAGAGGGAAGAGGCTTGTGTTTTGCCCTTCATTTGCTCGTCTGGGGTGCACACCAGAACAGCATTTTTTAAAATAAAGAGCAGAGCGTGACGCTATGACAGTGCCCAGTCAAGATTGTAATAATTGAAGTCCATTCCTACTACGCATACCCGACGTCTCCACAACTGTCAGGGCTATTAATTATATAGGTCTCCATGTCGTCATGAACGAAAGATGCTTAAATTGTTATAAGAATTTAGGGCGCTTCCTCTTCTTCCCGACTGCATCACACTTGAAGTCCGGTATCTATCATAAGTATAAGCCATCTGGGCCGTCCTGCTTAGTTTTTTTGTCTACCCGTACAGCTTGTCTTATGGTGTCGATATGGTTGGCCATGTTTCCTGTCTCAGATACCAGCGTGCCTTGCACTGCTGAAAAATGTGTTCCACAGTTTGGTCTGATTCTCTACGCTGGCATTTTGGGGACTGCAGTAGTTTAACCCTATTCATACGTCGTGTTTTACTATCGTATCCATACGACGTGGGTAACTCTGTGCCCCACTTTCCAAAGAGGAAGTTTACTCGTTAATCCGATCCGTACGATTTGCATAGCAGTCTGTCAAAATGACCTTGAGAAATACTGAAAGTTTCAAAGAGATCTTCGTACGAGAAGTACCAGGGTGTACGGAGAGGGTTAAACCATCTGTACGTGTGTTGTCTGAATCATGTGTGTTGTGTTCTAAGTATGAAGATAATCATTTGTTCTAGTGTATTTATAAGAGTCTTCATTTCTGTGTAGTTGATGCTGTTGTCTGGTTCTCTTTTTGAGCACCTAGTTTTGCCATCCTGTCCACCTGTTCGTTTCTCAGAACACCACAGTGCAAAGGGATACACTGCAGCATGATCCTCAGGCATGGCATGCCCTCCAATACTTCTCGCAGCCTTGTAGGTTTAAATCTAGGGCTAAAATGGGGTTTTCTCGATTGGAACTCCCGTGGTGGTTGTAGTAATTGGTTGTTTAAAGACAAAAGTAGAAAAAAGAACGTCATAATGGGAAATACGCAGGAACTGTTCGTGACATCCTCCAACCCCCCACATTTGGATGGCAGCATGTGTATACAGACGAAGAGAGAAAAAAATAACAAGCTGGGTACGTTGTCTACAGAGAGGGCTTTCGCGTGAGAAAAGTTTGAGAGTTTTATTGATTTGGATGATGCAGTGGGGAATTTGTGTGAGTGTGTGTGTGTGTGTGTGTGTGTGTGTGTGTGTGTGTGTGTGTGTGTGTGTGTGTGTGTGTGTGTGTGTGTGTGAGTGGGAATGTGTGTGTATGTGTGTATGTGTGTGTGTGTGTGTGTGTGTGTGTATGATGTGTGTATGTGTGTGTGTATGTGTGTGTGTGTGTGTGTGTGTGTGTGTGTGTGTGTGTGTGTGTGTGTGTGCGTGTAAACGGGGGGGGGGGGGAAGGGTTGGAGCTGGGTGTGGAAGTTTGGTTGGTGCTGAACTAACGTTGAGGTGGGGCTGGGTTTTTTTTTGGGGGGAAGGGGGTTAGGGTATTGTTTCTTTTGTTGCTTGTATGGAAAAATCGTCCTAGTCTAACCACTCACACGAAAAAACCTGAGCTGTCTATCCTATAATACTGCAGATGATAATTCTCACTGTATTGTATTGCTCATGACGTAACCGTTGACTAGAGGCTTCATCATAGACATATTTGCACAATTTGGAGAAGGGATAAGCTCGTCTCCCGGTCTCGTCATTGAACAGGTTCTCAAGAGGAGTGTGAAGTCAAAGGTCAGCCTTACAAAGGGAAAGAGTTTTAGAGAATAGCGTCACATGATCTGGACTATTGCCTAACGCCAGTCAATAAATCACTCAAACATCTCCCACGCTAATTTCCTTTCTGTAGACAACATACTCAGGGTTTTCTTATTTCTCTCTTCATCTCTGTACACACAACTGTGGGCATTTGTGGTGGGGGGGGGGGTGTCACGAACAGGCCCTACGTCTTTCTCATTGGGACGTTTGTTTCTTCTGCCTTTTTTCACCGTTGTTAACTCTTTGAAGACAGACGCAGTGGACACGTAATGTGTCCGATCAGAGGCAGACCAAAGGCTACGTTGCGGCACATTCCAAACCTTTATACACACATTAGAAATATGAATGTGCATATTTCATAACTTTCATGCTGCTGCCTGTCCTTCCCTTTTAAAGTTTCAGATTTTATAAAAACAGAACTGAAAAATTTTCTGGAATAAGGAAGTACTGTATTTTTCAAAATATCTCAAAACAGCACGTTCTCAGTGTGTAAAACAATCAATCAAACTCCCCATTATAACGACCACGAGTGTTCCAATTGGCAAAAGTCAAATTCAGCCCTAAATTCTGAAATAAGTTTAATAAACATCTCTCGTGCATGAGGACATGGCAACACAGAAAATTATAGCCCGGAAAGTTGTGGAAACGTCGGATGTGCATAGTAGGCACAGACTTCAATTGGTCGCTTTTAAGGACAAGCGGGCTAACCCAGATTTTGGGGGTTCCTGAAATCTTGAATTACACCAAAAGTGGGCATTTCCCTACCTATAGGAGAAGTTTAGTTTCATTGGTGTATATATTGTTAGGTCATTGAGAAAACTATCCTCGTCTCTTAAAGAAACTGAACAAGGGTCCAAGAAGTTAACTTGTGATTTTCTCGAAACAGCACTTTTCGGGATAACTCCCTTGTGCTAGAAAAGCGACCAATTATAATCTAGACTAGGCACTGTCATGCGCCGCTACTCTTTGCTCGCTCTCTCGCTCTCTCTCTTTATTTCTCTCTCTCTCTCCCTCTCTCTCCCTCTCTCTCTCTCTCTCTCTCTCTCTCTCCCCCCCCTCTCTCTCTCAAAATTAAAAAAGACCCACAAAAAACCAACAAACTTCGCTGTTCTGGTGTGCACCACAAATGAAAGGCAAAACACCAAGTCTTGCTGTAATAGTCCAATGCTCCCGCAACTGTTCCCTCTTCTTAGCCCTTCATTTGGTTTCAAATAGAGTCAATTGGTGCGCTCCATTTTGACCCAAATTGTGCCAGGAGTGCTCTGTCTTAGACATTACGATACAAGCTTATGGTAGTAGGTGAAGTGAGTTCCGAAAGAAGGGCTAAAGAATACTTTTATCTTATTATAATGTTCAACTTATTTTAAACTAAATAAAGTCCCGAGAAACATGGGTATTCAGTGCAGTTCATACACTCCACAACTAAGATCAGCTTTAGACAACAACAAAAAGTTTCATTAATTAAACCAACTACACGTTAGTTATGATTATTATATGGCTGATGCTCCTTTTTTTTAAACCGGGCTCAAGCCTTGAACCAATTATCCCAAAACATCAGAGAAGCCAGGTCTTTGAATATATTCAAGAAAAAGTTGAAACACCATTTAATTTAAACAGGCCTATCTACAGGAACCTCTTTATTTTACCCCTTCTACTGCATAAGAGTGGAGAAAGAGAAAGAGAGAGAGAGAGAGAGAGCGAGCGAGAAAGAGGGTTGAAACGAACAAGCTTTCGTGACATTTATATTGTTTTTGCTTGAGCGTTAAAACATTTTCAGTTGGGAGTAAGATTGTGGGGTGGCTTGATATGGCGGATCCCGTCATAGATATATTTATCACCCTTGTCCAGTTTGAACACACACAATATTTACATGTGAACAACATTTTAATGGGACAGACGAGCAAAAGCGTGTTTTGCAGTTTCGTGTAGTTCTTAGTTGTAACGCTAAATCCCCCCCCCCCCTCCCCTAAGAGAGAGAGAGAGAGAGAGAGAGAGAGAGAGAGAGAGAGAGAGAGAGAGAGAGAGAGAGAGAGAGAGAGAGAGAGAGAGAGAGAGAGAGACAGAGAGAGAGAGAGAGAGAGAGAGAGAGAGAGAGAGAGAGAGAGAGAGAGAGAGAGAGAGAGAGAGAGAGAGAGAGAAACCAACAAACAACCAATCACCCAGCATCTCCTGCAGGGCTGTGAGCCAGGTGGGCCAGAGTAAGCCAGAGCACTGGAACCAGGACCAGGTGGCAAATGCTGTGGTCAGCCCGCGGTCAGCCTATGGTCAGCGGGACAGTGCCAGCTCTTCCTCCAGGAGAACGAGCAGTCCACGGGGAAACGCTCCCAGACTCCCCAGGCCTTGACCAAGGACACAGGTCATTGATTCTTTCCTCGCCCCTTGCCTGCTTGTTAACTCTGGCTCGAATAATTTATGCAACTGCTGTGTAGATTCACTGGTTACGCTCTCTGCTGTTACAGACAGTATATCCATAATAATATGATATTATGCACACACACACACACACACACACACACACACACACAAACACACACACACACACACACATAAACACACACGCACACACACACACAAACACATACGTACACACACAAACACACACAAACACACATGAAAAAATAGTTAATCACGAGATTTAGTGGATGAAGCACATCCCGTTAGAATTAATTGTGTTTCGACATTGCCAGAATCAAATGGGGATAACATTTTAAACCCTATTTGAGAAAATAAAAGGAAAGTGCAGAATTGCAGATGAAAATCTCAGCATAAATATTTCTGCGTTTGCCTTCTCTTTCTCTAATCTACCACAGTAATGTTTCAAGATGATGGGATCTCTGCTTTCTTGTACTCGTAATTGAAATTTCGAAAGCAAGACGGCAACTTGGAACCGGAGATTATCGTACAACGTGCCTATAGTAGTCAGTGGTTGAAGACTGTCCGTGAGAACAGAAGCAACTCACTGTGGACTAATCTCGAGTGTTTCATAAAGATCTAAATCGAACACTAGGGAGCAAGTGTGTTCCTTGAACAAAACGACACAATAACAAACTGCTCGTCGTCACACACAGAACATTTTTTTTTAGAAATTAAAAAAAAAACACAAAAAAAAGAACTAAAGAACACCCTTCAGGTGACATGCTCATGTTTATTATAGGTTTTGCTCACTGACCTCTTCCTGTATAATGTAAAGTTGAGAAACTATACTTCCACACACAAATCAGTTCATGCCTATATGATACAAAGTTGTATAGAATCAAACACATATTACATAAGAACAAAAATACCAAGAATTTATTAACAAACTATTTGCACGTTCGAGCGTTTAAGGAATACACATGGGAGCAAGTGTATGCCGTGAATAAAACAACAATACCAAACTCTACGGAGCAACATATTTACAAATTTAAAAAGAAGCACCCAAAAACTAAAGAATATCTTACATGCAACATACTGAAGTTTATTGTAGTTTTTTCTCATGCATCTCTTTTTGTACACATGTAAAGTTAAGAAATTATACCTCCAAACATAAATCAGTTCAAGCCTAGATGAGCCAACGGACAGAATACTATAATACATATTACACAACAATGAATTACATTTTTATTAACAAACCATTTGCACATTTGCAGGTGAGTTTCACATCCGAACACTAACTACAAGTATTGATATCGTGAGGTACAGACGTGTAGCTGGGAACCCCGAGACGTTCAGACTGTAAATATCATCATACTGATTACTTTCATTTTTACGTTATATACGTTTTATATCGAAAGTAAAGCTTGAGGTTTTATCTGCTTCTGTGATCAAAACAAAATCTTTAATGCCTGATGCCAAAGTGCGTAACTTTAATCATAGAGAAAAAGTGTCCCCGTCTTTCATTGCACTTGAAGCTGTACAATGTGGCAATGTAAAAGGGGGAAACATTATATGTGAATGCTACAGGTGAAATATAATTACATGTATGTATGGGTCTATGTGTGAGAGTATGTACTGGTATGTATATTACGTGCTTTTTCGTGCAATAGCATAATTGCAAGTAAATACTTGTGTAGGCAGGTACGTTTTTCTGTATATTATACAAGAATGTATATTGTGAATGCTTTATGCCCCTTTCGAACTACTTTAGATCATTAAGAAGGTGGGCCGCTTTGATTACTTCTGCAAGGCTATTAGGGCTGAGGGGAACACGGCATCCCAGCACAGATGGAGAAATTCGATAAAGAAAAAAACCCAAAAAAAACAACAACAACAATATCCTCTGCGTGTGACGTCGAAGCGCCTAACTGCAAAACCACAGACGTCGGCAATGTGTGTGTGTGTGTGTGTGTGTGTGTGTGTGTGTGTGTGTGTGTGTGTGTGTGTGTGTGTGTGTGTGTGTGTGTGTGTGTGTGTCTGTGTGTCGGTGAGTGTGAGTGCGCGCTTGTGCGTGTGTTAGTGTATGTGCGCGCGCGCTTGTATGTGTGTGTGTGTGTGTGTGTGTGTGCGTGTGTGTGTGTGTGTGTGTGTGTGTACGTGTGTGTGTGTGTATGCGTGTGTGTGTGTGTGTGTGTGTGTGTGTGTGTGTGTGTGTGTGTGTATGTGTGTGTGTGTGTGCAATAAGGTACCAGTACAATGTTTGTGAAAGTTTACGAGTGTGACTGTGTGTGATAGGACAAGAAATAGAAATTTGGAATATATTATAAAAAGTATAGGATCCAGGAAAGGGGGGGGGGGGTGGGGTTACACATTATATGTTTCAGTATGATCGTCTCGCTTTTGTATTGTTCCTTAACTTGTGTGAAACAAATAAAGTATTCTAAATCTAAACTTTCTGACGTTCTACTATCGGTGAGTTTCCTTTTCCCTCAAACAAAACAAAATAAAACAAAGCGAAACAAAACCAGTAAAAGTCGTATGAAAAACGAATATAACAAAGCAAAAGTCCAAGCACAAATACAAACACACAAGCAAAACATACGCTTGCATTACAAAAGGAAGAGATGGAGTGGCAGGAGTTCGGAAGTTATCACTTGGCAACTGGTCGAATCTTCATTTCGCTAAAGGTGACCGACTTTGAATGTCCCGTTACGCTTTCCCAGATCAAGCCCTTCTCGTTCTCTGTGCTTCCCCATGCTCCGTTGAGGTTCACCCAAGTGCAATTTTTGTACCACTAAGCTCCGAGGTCATTTTTGGCGCAATTGTTTGAATCACGGTCTTTGGTTGAGAAACGTGCGCCATTGTTATACTTCATGTTGTCCTGTACATTACCCGAAAATCCGGATATCTGAAGTTTGTAATTTTCAGATTCTCCGTGAAGTAAAAAGTTGTTATAGGTGGCGTGGTAGTCTTTCCCTTTGTATTTCATGTCTATCCTGAGCTCGTATTTCCCCTGGTGATTAGAACGAGAGTAAAATTAAAACACCAATCACACACATACACAAAGTTTCAAAACAGACAAAACAGCCGTTTTTCAGACGGGTGTCCTTGATGGTAACATGTGCTCGGCTATCGAACAGTCCTACGGTAAGTGTAGTAGCCAATCTGGCAAAAAATACCCCAAAGAAAAATAAAAACGGAGATAAAGCGGAACAGAAAACCACAAAGAAGCCATTCCCTATCAAATGTAGAAAACGGGTAGATGTGTATGGCTCTATACAAACAGCAGTCTGTGACTTACAGAGACTAAAATTCAGCAACACTGGATGCTCTCCTCTGTCTCAAAAGATTGAGAAATGAATTGAAAATGTAAATGTAAACGAAAAGCAACAGCAACAACAATAAATGTAGTAACAATAATGATGATAATCATAGCAATATTACCAATAACACATTAAGCAACCACTTCTACGTTTTCTAAGACAGCGTATGGGGTTTAAGTAACTTCCAGATACAACAAGGTTTTAAGACAAGATATCTATAATTTAACGTTCATCTGTGATGTGACAGAGTCAGCTAAATAGTGATCCCCGAAAAACGTATTCTGTGACTACGTAACTGTTTATAATACTATAATCAATAATAAGTGTGGTATTACCAAAGAGGATAAACCCACCTAATATCACGATAGATGATAACTACAGCAACAAGGTCATCAACATTGACAACAACAACGGTGCAAAGCGCTGGTGTATAGTTTGATCATGCATTGTTTTGAAGTAAAAGCAAAGTACCTGATTTGTCAGCTGGTGGATTTTCTCCAACCCAAACCAGAAATTGCCAGTCCGGTCGCCGAATCCGTTCTTGTAGTCTGCCCAACCACGAAAAAAATCTACGTCCGCTGAAGCACGTCTCTGTAAACATAAACGAAATTTACGCCAGTTAGTGGGGCATTTCGTAATGAAGTATCACGTTAAATCACACTGCGTAAAAAACCTTGTTAATCCGTGGTTCATTCAAACTGTTAAAATAACCCTAAACTGTTATTGATTACAAAGTGCTTTCTTAGATTAAATTATACATTTTGTCTGGATTCTCACTTGTTTGATGGGGTTGTGAATTTGGAGCTAACGTACGGAAATTCCAGTGTGTCATGGGAGTATCTTATGTACTTAAGGGTATGACACATTTGTTTGTTTTTAAAGCATTCATCAAACGCAAAAACTTTTAGAAATAACAACGATATAATGTGTCCTTGCAAAGGTAACACCTCGCACTGCACATATTATTAACGGCTTGGAAAGTCACTGAACAAATCGAGTATTCCGGTCTTTTGTATCAGCATGTAGCGGCGTATAATGATATACATTTCCCATGTTTTGGATCAGCATGATATAATGTTGATATCACCTTTACTGTATCCACCTGAACTAGTTAAATAATGTTGATTTCACCTGCATTGTATCATCCTATATTAGTTATATAATTTTGACCTTAATTGAATTGCATCAACTTGAAATAGTTTTTATAATGTTGATGTCACCGGCGCGATATCAGACAAGATTATAATGTTGATTTTACCTGTATTTCAGCAGTTGTTAATTTGCTATACAGTGGCGTTCAATAGAAACTTGAAAATCACCCAATCATCGTGTTAGAGCCTTGCATTACCCACTCATGCAGCATATTTATTTAAATAAATTCTGCATAATCTGACACCTTAATATTTCATCTAGGTTAAGAGTCGCCTGAGATATGGTCACTGAAAACTGACCTTAAAAAAACCAGACTTGGCAAAATTATGCAGAATCAAAGAAACGTAAAAGTGTGTTGTATTGAAGGGCGTCATTACTGATAAAATGGATATACAGGGTGATTAAAAAAAACAACAACAATACAACTTTTTTTGTAAATATTCTCCTCAACACTGAAGTCTTGCGTTTCAAATTTGTACTCAACATTTGAAAGTCAAGGGAAATTTGTCTGACACCCATTTAGATAATTCCACAGAATAGTTTTGCTCTACTTAGAGCGTAAAAAACAACTCATTTTCAGCTATGCCCCCATTTTTGTAGCATAAAGCACTAGTTTGCATTAGGTCTACCATTAAAAGTCCCAACGATCGCGCCACATTGCAAGCTACAGTAGACTAACAGGAAAACAGAAGTTTGCTGATAGTTTCTCAAGTTTCCTTTGCCTGTTAAGATCATGGTTAAGATTAGTAACGAGCTTTTTGTATTTATCATTTCTCACCTCCAGCTCATTTCGTAAGTTTTGCACAAGATACGTTAACAATGTTAAGGTGCCCTTATGACCTTCTTTGATGTCAAGGGTGGGAATGGTCCATCAGTTAGGACCTGTAGAGAATCAGAACGAAAAATTCCCAGACAAAACGACTACTTCAGATCAAACACACACCTTTGCACCTCCTTTAAAGGGTGCAGAATTCGGAAGATGAGCCCCATGAGACGTCTGTCCGTAGATGATGTCTGCAGTGGCGGCTCGTGGTTTATAGAACTGACCGGCCATCATTCACATAGACTCTCTCTTCCTTCCCCCACCCCCTTCCTTCACAATACACACACACACACACACACACACACACACACACACACACACACACACACACACACACACACACACACACACACACACACACACACAAACACATTCTCTCTCTTTCTCTCTCTCTCTCTCTCCCTCTCTCTCTCTCTCTCTCTCTCTCTCTCTCTCTCTCTCTCTCTCTCTCTCTCTCTCCTCATTTTATACCCCTACTTTCACCATCCCCACCCCCTCCCCCATTCACACACACATCACTGTAAACATTTTAATATAATGTGAAAGAGCTGAAATAATTATTGTAGTGTCAAGAAACAATATTGTGATTAATGTATGATGGAAGTTACTGAGTTAATAGAAACTGACTTGAACGGCATAGAAAAAGAAACACTACTCGAGTCTATGCTAGAAAACAAACTGAAAGTGAGAAGCGCAATGGACTGCTGGTCATGGTCTCCGGTACTTTAACCAAAGACTTTTACTTTCTACTAAGTTTGTACACACCCACACACAATATCGACGTGCACTCGACCTGTAAATTCGTAATAAAAAGAACAGTACTGTATGATGGCAAAAAGTCAATTGATACTGTACCAATGACGTTGTCCCATGCAGATTAAGTCTACAATCAGATACTACACAAAGCTGGACAAAGTTAGCACACAACAGTTTTCCATCATTATGTAATCAAACGTTCTTCATCACACTTCTCAGTTTTCAGAACATTGTGGTAACAAAGTGGGGAAGTGTGTCAAATGCTAATTATAGAACTTGGTGTCTAGCTGGGGTGACGGTGGATAAGGGGAGGGAAAGGAGGGGGTAGGCCCATTGTTTTCGGCCCAGACTGACAGCAGAGAGCCTATCGCTCCTCGTCATAATTCTCCTTATATGTCTTCACTAGACGATTCCTCTTTTCGCCGGCTAGACTCATATGGGCCAGGTACGTTATTAGAGGGCAGAAAGCAATGACTGGTCACCAAACATGAACTATAGGTGGCTAAAAATTCAATAAACAAAAACAATTAGTGCCATGCTGACAATAAATGATCTGATGATAGTAGAGAAAGGCTGGATGATAAGTACATGTATTGAGCTGATAAAATATTTCATGTGTCTGTGCTGCTCAAGACTAAAGACAGTCTCATTACTGATTTTGCATGCAACACGGAGGCCAATTTGGCAATCAAGGGATGATATTATATTCGCTCTCAGTAGTCTCAGGGCAGTCGATGGATTTGTCCAGTGGATTGTTTCATCGCTGTACCCGCCGCGTTTGTTTGTCCTCGTACGAAGTTCCGCGACGTGACGGCTTGACGGGAGACGATTTAAAGTTACGAGCTGGTGCGATAAACAAAGGTGTAGGAATGAGGGTCTGTCGCAACAAAACAGCAATGAATCCCACTTGTCTATTTGAACGCTTTCAAATCGGCAAGGTGCTTTTTGAATGTTGATACATGTTTATTCGGATTTACTTAAAACTGAATGAAAATCATTATCAGCAATAAATCTCTTGTCAACAGTAGAGCTGACAAAAATTTAACAGGCACCGCCGGTCTTGCCCAGTTAACAAACCGCCCCTGGATGTCTGCAGCAAAGACTTTCTTACCTATCAACGGTCCGCATTTTCAAGGCAGATCTTCATCTACGACTGTACCATTTTCCTTTTCACGAAGCTGACATGAATCACAAGATAGCAATATGTACATGATTCCTCTATGGTCTTGAAAAGCATGAATATTCCTCTTTGACGTTTGATTCCCTGGCAAAGCCCATATTATTATTCACATTTCAGGATATGTTAACTCCACAAATGCCTGTTTAGGCAACCTCACCAGCCACCCTACTGTCTCTGGAAACAGCTCCATACTGTAAGGTGTACAGTGTGTGTAGCTTTGGGTACTCATGGTTGGGTGGATCTTTGTGTTTGGCCACCACTGAGCACTACGAACGACGCGTTAAAATGTGATGAGTCTACAGGAGGACATATAGAGCACTAGTTCTCGGAATTTCAGAATTTAAAAAAAGAATTTCTAGAACTCTGTAAGAGAAAAGAATAATATTACTGTTTAAACGTTACAGGAATGGAAAGATAAGATTGTAAAAAGAAAAGAAAGGGAAAAAACAAACCAGTCATTTCATCTCTCCTTAAATTACAAGATATTTTAAATTGGCGCATTTTACGTGTATATGGGGTTCTTATTTTTAAAATCCATTTAGGTTTTCGAAAACAAGTTTCTTCTTTATGAATTTATGTCAAACAAATTTGTTCTGAATGAATTATATCTGTTCCCAATTACAACATTCTATTCCATTTTTTTTTTGCGAGATATTCAGAAAAAGTTGTGTTTTTTTTTGGGTTTTTTTTTGGGGGGGGGATCAGCCTGTACATTTCATATCAAATGAAAGGATAATTCTGTCTCTGCAATAAACAATGTTTTATTACCACAGTTTAAAATAGATTGGAATACAGATCAATCACAAATACCACGCAAAACTTGAAACTTAATATGTGCTCATTATTATTTTGTTTAGGAGTTTTTGGTTATGTGTAGAGCACGAACCCTTTGGGCACGTACTCTCTAAAATTTTGGACATTATTTTCTGTAAGTTCATCCCAAATGTCAAAGAGAGTTGTAATCAAAGAGTCTGAATAGGGAGCAAAGTCGCTTTTTCAGCAGCTGGTACATGTAGGATTCATAACGTGGCTATTACTGGTGATCACTCCAACGTTGATACTTTTCCCAAAAATTGTCTAGTGGCACTGGCCTTGTGAGAAAGTGCTTTTTCATGCATCGAGATGTTTACTTGAATGAAGCCAAGACGAAAATAAGGGTAAGACATAACGTTCAAGCACTAGTGTGATGTAGTCCACCAAATCAAGCCATCCGATACTCACGAGTCACGAGGCTGGTTTTGTCCATTCCACCCTAGACAACAGAAAACCATGGCACTCCCATGGCCTCTGTTCCTCACTGACAGATGATTACGTTCAAAATCCAACAAACACAGTCCATGTGCAATAAAAATGATTTCGTGGTCTACACGAAATCAATGGCACTTACACAAATACTAATTTGCACATGAAATGTTAAGGACAGGTTTTTGCATGGTACAATGTATTTGTAACTGCTATGTTTTCCAATCTGTTTGAAAATATGAGAGGATGCACTTCTTTAAAGAGACAATAATATTCTCGATTCATTTGAAATTTAATACATGTTCATTCCACCATTGTTAAGGCCCTTCATTACAAGCGCGAACACACTTTTATGTTTCTTCGATTTCGAATTCTATTTTTTAAAGTCAATTGTAGGTGATCATACCTCGGGCGACTCTCAACATAGATGGAATATTACAGTATTGTGTCTGATGATGCAGAATTTATGCAACTTTAAATTGGTATACTGCACGAGTGGGTAGTGCAAGGCTTTACCCCTGTGATTTAGTCATTGCATTTTCAAGTTTCTTTTGGACGCCACTGCCTAAAGTTGATTCAAAGCGTATTGAATCAGTCTGAATTAGGTTTACAATGATGATCTCAGCTGTATCATACCAGCCAAATTTAGTTATATAATGTTGATTTGAACTGTGTTATATCGGAAGAAATTATTAACATAGCGTTGATTCAACCTGTGTTGTATAAAACTGAATTAGTTCAATAATGATGATCTTACATGTATTGTATAAGACTGAATTATTAGGTCTATAATGATTATCTCACCTGAATCACAATCCAGCCACCGTTGTCGGTTATGGTGTCGCAGACGACCTCCATGCCGTTAGAGACAACTGGTCGATGACCCAGGCCCGTGACATCAGCACAAGATTGCGGCTGAAGAGAAGTTAACAGAGACAGAAATAGTGTTGCATCATGGTGATATGAGGTGCTCGTTATAAGAATGAAATCGAAGAAACTGGTATTTTTTCCGTCCGGTGAACAATTTTTATCGAATCTTGATATTCTTTTCTTTTTTTTTTTTTCTTTCTTTTTTTCTGCTTTTTTTTGGGTTCGTTTGATATTTATTTTATTTTGTTTTGTTTTCCTTTTTTTCTCAGCACCTTTTATTTCCTTAACCCCCACCCCCATTAATTTATGGGTTTTACTGAAACACGTTAGTCAAAGGTACAGAAAATGTAAATTTGCCGTTTCCAAGCACAGTACAGCTGTGGAAGCTACCAAATGATCAAGGCCATTTTCTCGCTAATTTTACGTAAAACCGAGCGACCCCACCTCCTTCAATTGCATATTTCTCGATTTCTATCCAAGATAAATAAATGAGAATAGGTTTCAAGATTTTACACATGACACCATATGCCCGAAAATTGACGATCGCCTGATTCGTGACGCAGTCAGTGAACAGAAACGGAAATAGCCAGGTGAAGTTGCTTCGGCTACTAAAAGATGTCGGACGTGAAGGTAAGCCTTAGTGAAGGTATGATTGTTATTTACCAATATCGACATTTAAAACCCATTCAATGACCAGTTTATCGGTTAGTCATTAACAAGTTTACTCAGAAACATACCACTTTATCACTCTGCCTTTTTGTCTGGGTTCTTTTTTATTCTGTCGATTCGAATGTTGTTTATTCTTTATTCGGTTAATTAACCATGTTAACACCGCGCGTCAGTGAGCTAGTTCAACATGTGTTCAGTCAACTAGTTTATCAATCAGTCGCATAGTCTCAGGTCCAGGTTTATGTTCAAAATGCTTTCGGTCATAGACTGGGCGGGAAATACGAAGCTATGATAGCCTTATATTTATAGATCAATAGCACCAACATGATATTCTCACCTGTTGTAGCTGACTTTTCATATCACTCAGCTTGCGCTCAAAACCCGCTTCTAGGGCCTCGACGATCGCTGTGACGTTAGCAAGAATTTCTGTTGTCTGTTTCACAAGCTCTTCTTTGTTCTTTTCGACGATCGACGAGACGTTGCTAAGAATGCGTTCTTCCTGTCGTACAAAGTCTTCTTTGTTCTTTTCAGCGGTCGCCGTGACGTTGCCAAGAATACGTTCTTCCTGTTGGATAAACTCTCGTTTGCTCTGCTCCATGATCGCCTCCACGTTCTCCAGGATCTGGCGTTTCTGGGAAAGCATTTGGTGTGGACACTCCCTCTTGTTCTGGTCTACTGTCTTGCTCAGAACCTGCAAAAGTGACGTCACTCAAAAGGCTTATGAAAGTTTTAGTAAAAGTAAAAACCTAACACCCCCTCCCCCCCACCCCACAAATAACACAAAAAACAACAACAGTGCTATGGGTTATTTCCCCTTACTTCTTTTCTCCTCTTTTTCTTTCTCCTTTTCCTCTAATCTCATTCTTTTCTCCTCCCCTTCTTCCTCCCATCCTTTAACCCTCATTCTTGTTCTCCTCGTCCTCCTCCTCGTACTCCTCCTCCTTTTCTTCTACTTCCTCCTCTCCCTCTGCTCCTTCTGAAACCTTGTTCCTTCTTTTGTTCACACTCCTCTTCCTCCGCTTCCTCTTCTTCCCTTTCATCCCCAGTCTCCTCATCCTCCTCCTCCCTCTTCCTCTTCGATCTTGTGCTTGTTCTGGTTTTGTTTTTGTTCTTGTTTATGTTCTTGTTCTTTTTGTATTTGTTTTTGTAGTTGTTGCTGATCTTGTTCTTCTTCTTGATTTTTGTTCTTGCTCTGGTTCTGGTTCTGGTTCTGGTTCTGGTTCTTCTTCTTCTTCTTCTTCTTCTTCTTCTTCTTCTTCTTCTTCTTCTTCTTTTTTCCTCTTCTTCAATCCCTATAGGACTTTACTGAAATCAGGACTAGCCCTTTCCTAATAGCTATAAGCTGGTTTTTGTTTAGTTTAGAGCAAAAGGGAAGGGAGATGAGCAAATTAAAACATTTACCAGCACTGTATAAGACCGTGATTTTTTAAGAAGGGACCCAAAAACAGTTGCTACCATTATACGACATATTGACGAGAAAACATTTACCGTAGGGATTTGTTAAGTTGTTTCTTTGTCTACTTTCTAATTGTTTTAAGCTAGGGGGGGGGGGGGGAAAGGGGGGGGGTCTTTGCTCCCGTGAGTGGCAGTTTCATCTACTATTTCTTAAAAAGCAATTTCTGCGCAACTGTCTACTCGTCAATAGTGGGGAACGATACTACCTGAGAGATTCTTACCTTTAGCTGGTCCTCAAAAC
Source organism: Aplysia californica (assembly GCF_000002075.1). Taxonomy (NCBI): domain Eukaryota; kingdom Metazoa; phylum Mollusca; class Gastropoda; order Aplysiida; family Aplysiidae; genus Aplysia; species Aplysia californica. The sequence continues at coordinate 39,018 of NW_004797738.1, read as the reverse complement.
TCACTCCAAGAGACTCGACGATCGCAGTGACATTTCGTAGAATGTCATCTTTTTGCTGCATACAATGTCTTTTGTTTTCATCTGCAGTGGTGGTTACGTTTTCCAAAATGGTTTCCTTCAGAGATTGCAGTTGCTGGAGGTAATCCTTTTTGTTCTCCTCCACTATTTTGTTTAGGATCATCAATGTGACGTCACTCTTCTGAGAGATCAAGGTTGGTAGGGTTTTTTGCCAGCTGACACTCCCCCGGGAAGTCAAACTAATTACATCACATCTGTATTGGCCAATGATATCGTCAGTCGCCACAGGCCACGTGAGCCGAAGAAAACTTGTAGCAATGGAAGACGTGTTGGCCGTGGCGAGTACATCCTTACGTTTTGGCGTTACTTCTGTATCTCTGTCACGAAGTTCTGCAAAACTACTCCACCCAACGAGGTCTTTTTTCAGAATTCTAATCATGAGGACTTCAGAGATGTAAGGTTGGATATGATTATCGATGCATTCTAAGGAAACGTTTTTTGTTTTCCCTATTTCCACTTCGTCCGTCGTTACATTGAGAAGTAGAGCATTGGAAGACAGGAGGACCGCTGCTGCCAAAAGCAAATAACCAGATGTCATGTTCAGGCCCATTGTTAGAACACAGCGTATTGTTTTGGTGGCAAAGAGCTCTACGTGGCTTCTCCACGAAGTCTGCAAGAAATACAGAAAGAATAAAAGACATTTAGTAAAGAAAAATGTTGGTTCGGGCGATACACATTTTGACTAAATTTTAATGTTAAAGACTTCAGAACCAGCAATATTTTTTTTGTAAACCGTAAAGTCGACGCTAGCCACACCAATGTTTGGAGAAATATTGTTTGTCCACTGAATGGTCTCTAAAGTACTCAAAGACAATTTTACCAATATCTCTTATCATGGTGATTCTTAGATAAGCCTCAAAGATATATTTGCTCGTTTAAAAGGAATCCGCTTATTAGCTATAATCTGCTTATTGTAGGAACGTACGGACATTTAAATGGTTCAAAGGGCAGCTCACATTTGTGAAAAGACGTTTGATATTGGCATAAATCTTCGAGCTTTGACCCTGTAGTCTCAATGGGCACATTATCAGAGAGATAAAATTTAAAATTCCTAACTATGAGCGCAGATGGAACTCGAGCAGTGAACGGACTATCGATAGTGTGATGTAGAGCAAGTATCATAGTATGGCTAGCGTAAACCGAAGAGATCTATGGTACAGGTTTGATCACGGCTTTATTGTAGATCAGCTGAAACGAACGCCGTCCTTGAAAGAGACTCCAAGACACAATGGAAGAAAAAGTACTCTCTCTCTCACACACACACACACACACACACACACACACACACACACACACACCATTGGTTCCTTAGTACACAACTGTGTACACCTGCATGCCTAATAATTAATACTAGATTATACAGAATGAAAAGTTGCAACAATTGACAGTTTTGTCTGTGGGATCCGTTTATTAGCTTACTGTTAAAAAAGAATTAGAAAGAAAAAACTTACAAAAAGTTTAAATAGACCCTGCACGCGTTAGTAAAATGAAATACTGGTACACCGGAATATTGGGGGAAAAGTTGGAATGCTCTAGCTCGTTATCTTATCCATTGATTTATTCAGTGTTTATTTCAAACGAGCAAAAGTGAAGTATAGTTAAGTTAACCCCC
>NW_004797738.1:35672-37228 GCF_000002075.1 Aplysia californica | reverse complement strand
GCAAAAGATCTTGTTAGTAAATTCGTGTCTGAGCGATGGCTGCTTGCTCTGTGAGCTGCTAATTGTTAGTTGTAGACCACTCTGTTAAGCTTGGAAATGCTCTATATTATTATTATCATCATTAGTTTTATTATTATTATTATTATTATAATTATTATTATTATTATTATTATTATTATAATTATTATTATTATTATTATTAGTCAATATTATCTTTTTTTTTATTTCTATGATCATTATAATTGTAATTATAATTATTATTGTATCATTATTATAAATTTAGAGAAACTAATATTATCAAGACTATGTTTTCAGCTTGTACCACACAATAAATCAGCAAAAACAAAATTTATCCAAACTTTCTATCAGCTGCCAAAGACTTGCATGTGTGAGATTTGTAATCAGTAAGACTAAAACTAAGACTAAGACTGTAACTCTACGACTATGACTGAGACTAAGAGACTCACCTTCGTATTTGGACCCATCAGGGTAGATAAAGAGTCCCTGTCCGTGTTTCTTGTTCTTCATGTATTCACCCATGTAGCGAGCGCCGTTCTTGAATCTGTACCAAGTAGCAGTAAACAATATTACTTTGGCTAGATTCTCAGCCAGTCCAAAATTAGCAAAAAAGCTCACATTCTACTTAAATGTTCTTGTTCCGATAAAAAATGTCGGTAAAAAAAGTTGGTTGATTTAAAGAAGGTGTATTGCCCTTTGACTAGAGTGGCATGTGCGCCGTGGTAGACGAGTGATGTCACGGCTTGCGTGTGAGCAGTTTGTGATGCTCCAATCACTGTACTGGGATCTTGAGATTTAATGATGACAGGAGACACAGAAGTCATGGGGCTTCGGTGGTCTAGAAGTTAGGGTGTTTGCTTCTCATTTAATAGGTCCCGGGTTGAAACAAGACAGCGACGGAACATTTACATCTCCAAAATGTTTTCCTTTCACCTCCCCTGCTCTCTAGCAATGTTCTGTCGTCTACTTTCATCTCCACTTTCTGCCCCACCCCCCCACCCCCTTTGCCCCCTCCTCTGGGCCCCTGATTCTTTCTGCAGCCTTTCCACTGCTACTCCTTGGCTCCTACTTACTGCTGTCTTTCAGCGACACCCCTGATCTTAGGGCAGGTAAGATCTACACCTAATCTCGGAGGTCCCGTGTGCAAGTTGTGCACGTTAAAGATCCCTTGGTGGTCTAAAATCGATAAGAGTAGGCTTCGGCCGCCACCCGGGATTGGAAGAGATGGCAGAGCGCTGCTTACAATCTTTTAAAAAAAATTTAAAATGTGATAATTGTTACCATCCAGCAACATTGTTTTATGCTACTAATCCACAAGATGCTACTAGGGATTATGTCGCATTCGGCAACAGCCACGGAAGACAAGGTTACAGTCTACAGTAAACTAGCGAAAAAATAACCCCCTTATAACACGCTTACAGTCTTATGTAACATACCATGATAGACCTATGATATGACATGATATGGTGTGATGTTTTATGATATAATATAATATAATATAATATAGTATAATATAATATAATATAATATAATATAAT
>NW_004797738.1:33983-35572 GCF_000002075.1 Aplysia californica | reverse complement strand
AGATTTTACCGTTAGACACACCTTAACCGAATGTCTAGACTTTGGAGAGATCCAAAGGAAATTTTATAAATGCAAGAAATTGCTGGATATTTTTTCCGTCGTTGTTCCCAGCAGAATATTGAATTGTATGAAGGCCATTGGCCTTTATGGCAAATTGTAAAGTAAAATTGTACTATTTAATTTTTTAAATGTTAACTAGAAAAATTGTTTTAGATTGAAAATATATGTATATTAACACTGATTTTAAAACATTTTAAGATTTAACTACTGACCCGAGCCAGCCGTACAGCGAACTGTTGTGAACAAGACCAACCTGTGTTTCGCGCGCTCATATGACCTTATGCAGTTGCGAGCGCCGTAAAACCCTATACAGTGGAATCCTGTTATAACGAGAGGGAAGGGACCAGTGGGAAATGTCTGTTATACCAGGATTCTCGTTACAAGGGATCCAGTAATAAATTCAAAGGAAATAGTAAAGTAGGCCTAATCTATGAGTTTGGCGTTCTGTTTATTTCTTTTTGTATTTCCCCTGATGACGACTTGTTCAACATGATCTCTAAGTCTTACTTGATGAAAAATCGAATCAGGTTTCTTTCTTTAGCACTAGCAATGTTGACGAATCGGCGTTGGCGATCAGACAGAAGGGGCTCTAGCTCAAGGCTTACTCGCCCGCTGTGTTGTCCCTCACCCCACCCCACCCCACCCCACCACACCCCACCACACCCTGTGGTGTGTTGCGTCTGCTTGCGCACGTCACACATTCACCCCATCTATCACAGCATTGTGACCTCTCCATCCCGCACCAGAGAAGTGAGAGGCACGGTATGCCTAGATAATCTAGACTGGGCGATGCGTTCTGCTACACCCTCCCCACTCATTCGCTCCGGCCTTCATTGTTCGTTTGCGTGGGCTCTCCCGTTCTTTGTTTCGCTGGATCACCAACAACTGGCGAGGTTTTATAATATGTTTAATTGGTCTATGCGCTGTGCATGCAGCAGCAATATTCCGATATAACCGACTCGCGTGACGGTCTGATTGCGCAATAGCAGTATTTTATATACAAAGATAAAGAAGGAGAAAAAACGGGGTTTTAGAACAGTGTCTTTATAGCAGACTTCTCGTTGTTTCAGGACTCGTTATAAGTGGACTCCACTGTACTACTAAACTAAAAACTAAGCAGTTGCGAGCGCCGTAAAACCCTGTACTACTATTACTACTACTACTAAGCATGCGTAAAACGTAATTACTAGATCTAGCACTCTTTCGCAAACCTCCAAAATATATGTGAACTGCATCTATTATTAATTGTCAAATGTACCCTCCCCCCCCCCTTTTTCGGTAGGTGTAGGGGTAGGGGTAGGGGTAGGGGTAAATGTAGGGGTAGATCTAGGGGTGAAGGTAAGGGTGGGGGTAGGGGTGGGGGTAGGGGTAGATCTAGGGTAGGGGTAGGGGTAGATCTAGTGTAGGGGTAGATCTAGTGTAGGGGTAGATCTAGGGTAGGGGTAGATCTAGGTGTAGGGGTAGATCTAGGGGTAGGGGTAGATCTAGGGGTAGGGGTAGATCTAGGGGTAGGGGTAGATCTAGGGGTA
>NW_004797738.1:31190-33739 GCF_000002075.1 Aplysia californica | reverse complement strand
TCCCCAATACAAACCTATAGACTCCATTCCCGTGCCGTTTCCCATTCTCGTAGAGGCCTTCGTATGTGTCTCCGTTGGGCAGAGTTGCTTTCCCCTGGCCGTGTCGTTCGTCTCGTTCATTCCTTCCTCCCTCGTATTCCTGTCATAGGAAAAAGAAAACTAGGAAATTGGGCAAAAATCTTTTGAAATGAAATCTTGCAATAATGTCTCATCTTTCACGATGCACCAGAATGGAAAGTGAATCATCGTTCATTTGGAAATTTCCTGGGAACCACTGTAAGGGGGTCTCACATGTTTGCACCATTGCACGGACTCGCTGGGAGATCCTCTGCTCATTTCCCTCAATCTATCTGGAATCTCTCCCACATCATTTGAAGGATGCAATGCTGGAGACAGCATTTTAAATTAATTTTTAAAAACTTACAGTATAATCCACTTATATAGACATTTTGACGTATCCACATATTTTCCAAATTACGACATTTTTCCTTCAATCTTCACTAAACAATTGTCTTAAATCGACTTTTTTTCGGCCCACTCTGCTTTATCGACATGCTTCCTGGGTACCTGGCGAAGTCCACAAGTATAAAGGGAGGAAAAAGCCACGCTAACGGTCAAGGCATTAATTCTTCATCAAGTCCACATACCCGCCAAGTAGCCTATTGGACACAGCAGGCTTTAGTAGGTCATGTAGGGCCTACACAGTGTAGTCTCCAACACAGTACACTGCCTCACCGACGGGAGCATCTCGCGCGCTGGGCATCACCTCCCTACCCCCATTCCCGATCGTGTTGTCTATTTATCGCTGACCTAGCCTTAGTTTTTCACCTCTTTGACTTTCTATTTTCATTAATCGTCATTTTTATATATCGATATCAAATCCACTTCCCTAAGCAAGTATTGTAGTTGATGAACTGCCATTAAGATGAAGGTTTTGTAAATAGCACATGGAGCTGTATTATATGGGAGACAGGCACGGATTTCTGAAATTATCCGTAAGCCGAGGAGAGAGGCCTATAGAAATTATCTGCACTGACTCAAGATCAAAATTGAAACATCTAGCAAACAGTCGGAGAGTGCCACTGGTAGGTCCCACATTCTTTCCTTCTGTTGTTTCTGTCTGTCTATCCTGCTTTTGCTTGCAGTAAATGAGCATTGATGTGGGGATGTGTTCCTCTTCTCTCAAACAAACAAACAAACTGAAATATGGTATATCTCAGACCGATATTTCCCCTTTGCTTTCTGAAATCCTAATTGTTAGTTAAAAGGCAACTGTGGTTTCTCTCTACCAACCATTAATGACGACCTTTGATAAAGTGCTCATCAGTTTTTGCTCCTATTTTTTCCCTTTTCACTGGGCAGAACAAGACGCATTAGAGAACTGAATGTAGACTGCGTTAGAGAACTGAATGTAGACTGCGTTAGAGAACTGAATGTAGACTGCGTTAGAGAACTGGATCTAGACTGCGTTAGAGAACTGAATGTAGACTGAGTTAGAGAACTGAATGTAGACTGCGTTAGAGAACTGAATCTAGACTGCGTTTGAGAACTGAATCTAGACTGCGTTAGAGAACTGAATTTAGACTGCGTTAGAGAACTGAATCTAGACTGCATTAGAGAACTGAATCTAGACTGCGTTAGAGAACTGAATCGAAATTTCCTAAGTAAATTAAATAACTACATAATTTCCCATAATGATGATGAGATCTGAATTCATTTTCGGGACCTAATTTTTTTCTCGGACAGGTCACTCGATCACGAACATCGGTGTCCATGTGTTGACTATGTTGAGAACTAGTTGAATGATGCTACTACAGAGTCCGTGAACTGTTTTAGAAAAATTATCCACAGACCTTTGTCCCTTACTTTCCAGACAGTTCTCATCATCCTAGTTTAGTGTAAACATATATAGATGAGTCTTGTCAAGTTGAAATAGAGAGAGAGAGCTGGAGGAGGGGGGGGGGGGGAAAAAAAAATCCCTGAAAAGATGAGGATATGAACAAAGAGAGGGAGATAGAAAGAATAAGTGAGGGGGTTGAGGGAGAGAAACAGGGATTGAGAGACAGAGAGAGAGATGGTTTTCTACTCCGGCGTTTACTAAATATGTACACTCGGTTTGATAGTGTTGTCAAATCTGCCTTAGCCGTAAGATCGCGGTCACCAGGACTACTGACCACTATTCCATGTCACCCTTGCATTTTTCCGACATATCCTTACCCTGTCCCAAGGCGGTCTCTGTCTAGAATGACCGCGGTCAGTTATTTTCTCGACAACTCAAGTCTCAAAGCCTACGTCATGCTGTCACTAGCTACAAATTGTTTTGGCTAAGCCGTCCTCAAACTGAATGGGAACTTTCTCAGTCAGTGCAAAGAAGTTCTTGTGAGAGATAAAGGAAGTTCTTGTGGGAGATAAAGGAAGTTCTTGTGAGAAATAAAGGAAGTTCTTGTGAGAGATAAAGGAAGTTCTTGTGGGAGATAAAGGAAGTTCTTGTGAGAAATAAAGGAAGTTCTTGTGAGAGATAAAGGAAGTTCTTGTGGGAGATAAAGGAA
>NW_004797738.1:29939-31090 GCF_000002075.1 Aplysia californica | reverse complement strand
GCGCGGATCATTCCAACGAGCTGATTTCGCACATTTTCTCGTACGGCGTGACATCATGAAACGTAGACAAGACAAGTTTTATCACTGGCAAATTGTTTCAAAAATGGCAAAGCGTTGATGTGTGCTTCTTTTTTCAACAAATCATTGCCGTATCATGATTAATTTTCAAAAAACACGAAACATGTAACACGCATGCAGTTACAAAAACCACTCACGCGTTCAGAAATCTGAAAGCAGCTCACCAGCGACAGGTATATCACGTAATTAGTGTGTAAATTTGAAAGTAATTGGTAGCATAAATGTTGTTTTATTGAGCTTCCAAATGTGTATACTTCAAAATGTGACAGAGTATACTTCAAAATGTGACAGAGTATACTTCTATGAGCTGGATTAGCCCGTGTAGTCGCAGACTGTTGAACGCAGCCATTAAGGACGGGCCGTGGGAAAGGGCTCATCCTTTGCTAAGCCGTAAAGACATTTGATAGGCTGTTAGTAGTGTTAGGTTACTCTAGTTGTAAGCGGTGACAACGGTGATTGGATATACGAGCAAGCCGCCAAGTTGATCATCCTGTGTTCATTGCGTGCGGTCATAGCGGTTTCAACTGCTTATTTCATTATCTAAGAAACTTTCATTGACTTTGGGATAGAGTAGGGGGTGGTGGGTGAGAAGGGGATTGGGAGGGGGGCTAAAGCCCGTGAGCCCTTCACTACCCACCGCCACTGGGTAGAGTTAGGGCTAGGGTTTGATTTAGGTTCGTTAGGGTTAGGGTTAGATCTAGGTCTCTTTTTTATTATGTTGTTGGGGTGGTCACTCGTTACAGAAGTCCTTCCCCCCTTTTATTAATATCTGGTAAATGCCCCACCCCCATTTTTTATTAACCCCCCTTTTATTAGGAACCTCAGAGTACACTAACAACTTGGTCTCGTTCTCCCACTTTAGAACAATAACAGGCCAAACGCAAGTATGTTTTTTCGCCGCAGGCTATAAATAGAACAGCTCTCTTCGCTTACACTGCGCGTACCATTGATTGTCACGGACAGGCCGCAAGCTGTACTGTCTGGTTATAGCTGTACTGTCTGGTTATAGCTGAACTGTCTCGTTATAGCTGTACTGTCTGGTTATAGCTGTACTGTCTGGTTATAGCGTCCTT
>NW_004797738.1:27331-29839 GCF_000002075.1 Aplysia californica | reverse complement strand
CCCCCCCCCCCCCCCTTCCAGGTGTAAGGTTATATTTGAACAGCCCCTAATATTATTACATTCCTCGCAATAAGCATGTGTACAAATAAGTACAAGCATTCTTTCGCAACCCACAAATATGTATGTGAACTGCATCTATTATTAATCGGTAAATGGGGAGGACTTCCGTAACGAGCGACCACTTTGAGACAGAGTAGTAAAGAAGGCAGGAGTAGATCTAGGGGTAGGGGTAGATCTAGGGGTAAGGGTAGATCTAGGGGTAAGGGTAGGGTTAGGGTTAGATCTAGGACTCTTCTTTATAGTGTTTTTTGGGTTGGTCGCACGTTACAGAAGTCCTTCCGACAAATGTGCCCCCCCCCCCCTTTTTATATAAAGTTAATAGCTGGTAAATGTGCCCCCCCCCCCCCCCCCCCCCTTTTATTGGAACCTCAGAGTACACTTACAACTTGGTTTCGTTCTCCCACATTTGAACAATAACAGGCCTAACGCGAGTATGTTTACCGCAAAGATTCTCCACTATCGTTTTTTTCACCGGTCAGTCATTTTTTGTCGGCTGAACAGAGGACAAAAGATTAATTGCTGACGATTCGATCATCTTTATTTAGTTTCAAGTAAAGACATCATCGTCATCATCCAGTGCCAGATCTGCGACAGACATCGGCGATCATGGTTTTCCATTCATTCCTTTGCTCGGATGCTCTCATAAAAGCTACGTTTCCATGTTCTTTCCCTGTTACCCATTTATTTTGTTTAGGTTCCCTGAGTGTGTTGTTCTGGGCCTACCCCTGCCTCGCTTGCCCTCAATTTTGCCAGTGAGAGGTAGATGTTCTATGTCTATTCAGGTGTCCCAAAAACGGCATTTGTCGTTTCCTGATTGTTTTTAACATTGAGTGTCCCACGTGGGCTTCATCAAGCACAGCCTCATTCGATTTCTTTTCCTTCCACGATACTCTTAGCAGTCTCGTAAGAAACCACATATCTGTTGCTTCTATTTTATTTTCACTGTCTTTAGTGATTGTCCAGCATTCACAGCCATATAGAAGGGTTGACCAAACATAGCATTTCAGGACTTTCATTTTGGTGTTCATTGAGATGTTTCTATTTTTCAGGATTGGGCTCATTTTATTGAAACTAGCCTTAGCCATTGCAGTTCTCCTTTTTATTTTTGTGGAACACTTGGTATCAGATGTTATAATATATCTAGATATTTAAACTGTTGGACTTGTTTGATCTTTTCACCTTTGCTAATGAGATTACAACTAGGATTTGCTGCTTTTTTGGATATTACCATGCATTCTGTTTTCTATACATTCAACAATAATCATTTACGTTCACTTTCTGTTACAACAGTATCTAGAAGCAATTGAAGGTCTTTTTCGGAACCTGCTATTAAAATTGTGTCATCTGCATACCTGATGTTATTAATATTTTCTCCATTTACTTTGAGGCCTGGACATTCTTCTATGTTTCTAAGAAGTGTTTCACTGTACATGTTAAAGAGGTCTGGTGACATAACACATCCTTGCCTCACTCCTGGCCTAATCTGCATATATTCACTGTATTCTCCATTAATTCGTAAAGCAGCATTTTGGTCCCAGTACAAATTTCTGATAGTTCTTAGATCTTTTCCTTCTATGTCTAGCTTTTCCAGTATTTTAAATAGCTCATCATGTCTAACTTTATCGAACGCCTTTGAATAATCTATGAAGCATAAATACATATCTTTCTGTGCTTCAATACATGGAAAAGTAAAGACATAGTAATATCTAATCAAAATTCAAAAAGCTCTCGACCAATTTGAAGTCGCTCTGAGACACAATAATGGTTCACTGGTGTGTTGTCGCACTACAGAGACTCGTTCCTTATATCTTTGTTTATCACGCTGGCTCGTATGTAAATCGCTCCTGTCACGGTGTGGAACATAATACGTGAGGGCTTTCCGAACACCGCCCGCCGGTGACGTCAGCCTACCTGGCGAATTCAGCTTTTGCCCATTGGGCTTAAAAGACTGCTTCTAAGTGCCAATTTGCCTCTCTGTTACTTACAAAAGAAAGGACCCGTTTTCATCAGTTACGTATAGTATGATTCAACCTGTCTCTTATTACTGCTTGTACGTCTATTGTTAGCATAATTATTGCTATTGAAATTTAAGCCATACATAGTTCTGTTTGGTGTTCTCTATGATAATATGGAACGGTAGATACAGTTTTTCCCCCATTAATTGTCCCGAGTACATGAGAATAGAGCCTGTTGTTGATGTCCAGTAACAAAAGGTACGATTTTTCGTTATGATCAATGAACCTAGACCTGCAAAGTTGGGTACTCTCTCTCTCTCTCTCTCTCTCTCTCTCTCTCTCTCTCTCTCTCTCTCTCTCTCTCTCTCTCTCTCTCTCTCTCTCTCTTCTCTCTCTCTCTCACACACAAACACATACACCCCCCCCACACACACTCTCTCTCTCTTTCACTCACTCACTCACGCGCTCACTCACTCACGCCCACACACACACA
>NW_004797738.1:25743-27203 GCF_000002075.1 Aplysia californica | reverse complement strand
GTGAGAAATAAAGGAAGTTCTTGTGAGAGATAAAGGAAGTTCTTGTGGGAGATAAAGGAAGTTCTTGTGAGAAATAAAGGAAGTTCTTGTGAGAGATAAAGGAAGTTCTTGTGGGAGATAAAGGAAGTTCTTGTGAGAAATAAAGGAAGTTCTTGTGAGAGATAAAGGAAGTTCTTGTGAGAGATAAAGATTTGATGGAAATGGAAAGGAACAATGAACTGAAGATTTCAGCTTTTAACCCATCTGTTGACTGTTGTCCCGTCTAGACGTGTGACCAACTCACCTCAGGCTGTGGTCACTCTATCGGTCACTCTATTTCTGCTCTCGGTCAGCCACATTTGTCCGGCGTGACTTCGTTCACTCAACAATCATTTGTTGTTTTGCAGGAACAGCAGTAGTCAAAAAAACAAAACTTAAATTTGAAAAACTGGAATTGACACTGTGCCTGGGAACAGAATTTTTAGGAATAAAAGCACGGCCTCAATCCCATCTTCCTTTTTTATTTTATATATAGTTACCATCTCTTTGAGTAGAATTCTGCCAAAGGATATGAGCCCAGACAGAATAATAAAGTGATGTGGGTACACCCCAAAAATTAGCGCAGCGTTCATTATTCCTAATTAGGCCAAGATCTAGAAATCTATATAGGAAGTAGGCTAGCCGTACTTAATGATGGCTAGACTGGCAGTCTAGCTGTACTTAAGTAGGGCTAGAGTTGGCTAGCGGTACTAGTACGGCTAGACAGCTGGGCTAGCCGTATTTATTCTTAATATGATGGCACACGCTAGACTGACCATTAAAAAAATGACTCAACAAAACATAGGCCCAAGCCCAAACAACGATAGCAAACATAACAGCACTTTGGCAAAGTTCTGAATTGAAATTTTGAAAATGATTCAGAACACGTCTCGTGCCCAGTGCTGGAACAGGAGCTACGTCTAAGACTAAGACTAGATCTAAATCTAGGTCTAAGTCTAGTCTAAGTCTTCAGACAGACTTACAACTCGCCGACTACTTTATTTACCGACTTTACTAGATCTAGAATCTAGATCTAGATCGTTTACTTACGCCTAAGTACGGCCCCTGCTCCTCCTCCATCTCTTCTGATCCGATGTCCGACATATTGGCGACTTGTGAAAGATGTTTGTTATCCTGGAACAAAAATGGAATTCGGCTGTCTGCTCCCGCTTGCAACTGGCTCTGCACTAGCTATGGCCACCGCTGACACATAAACAGAGACCGTTGCTAAGTCACTGACCGGATAGCAACATGCAGGGGAGCTTACTCTACAGGCCGGAATGTGGCGGTTTGGGATAAGGGAAGCTATGCTGGAAATATGTTCTGGTTCTCAGTCCCCTCCTCTTGTCACCGTTATAATCAATCAAAATAATATTAGATTATATAATATACTGGCCCATCAAAATCAAAGTAACGCATTATTTTTATTTTATTTTATTTTA
>NW_004797738.1:24627-25452 GCF_000002075.1 Aplysia californica | reverse complement strand
GGGTCTATTGAAAAGATCAAAAAGATGTTCATCAATTCAGAAGGTGTAGCTTGAAATTGTGATTGTTTCACACTATAATGCTTTGACATAAATGTATTCTTTCAGTTCAGTATATTATTGTGTGAAGTGACCCAGTCTATAGACCGCGAACATTCATGTGACTGTTGTTGTTGACTTCAAATTCTCCACGAAAAAGGAGGGCTGCTGTGCACTGCTCAATCTATACAGTTGTGTTCTTGGACCTTTTTTTTTTCTTTGGTCTTACTTTTCTTTCCAAGATCTCGAACTCCCTGGAAACTGGGGGATTAGAAAGGTGGATATTTTATTAAGGTAATAAATCAATGTAGTGTAGACTATGTTGCAATTGAGGCTAACCTTGAAGAGGATATCCAACTTTGTGTTCCAGAATCACTAGAACGAGCAGAAGAGACTAAAGGAAAGTTAGGAAGGCTGCTGTGTGGAAGCGGCAGCGTCAGAACAGGCTGGCTAAAAACCGACGTGTAAATGTAATGTTCAAGTGCAAGTCAAGCAAAAAGCAGGAGGACTTTCCCAGCATTTGGTCGATCCTTAGACACCAAATCTGAGTTGTTTCTTATCCTGTTGCCCCGGGAATACCTTAGCAAAGAGTTACAGTACCTCAGAAAGACGAACATTTCGGACAGGTTCATCTATTATAATTATGAGGCACAATTGTGGATCAATGTCTCAAAATAGTAATTTAGAGTGCATTTTGAAAATCATAGGCTCACAGAATGCTTTCACAATAACAATAACCTTTTCAAATTAGTTCAGCGTGTTTTGTGTTGTTCAGCGTATTTTGTGTTT
>NW_004797738.1:17204-23078 GCF_000002075.1 Aplysia californica | reverse complement strand
TATATACATACATATATTGAACATTGTGTCTATTGTTTCAGTGAATATTTTGTTTAGTTTTCCTTATTATCATGTGCCTGTTACAGTTGAGGCTGATACCTTGAAGAGGACGTCCAACGTTTCCTTCTGTCGATGCTGATGAAATCACATGAGCAGAAAGAGCTGGCGAGCCAACAGCAAAGTTGAGGAGGGAACATCTCAGTTGTGGAAGCGACAGCGTCAGACCAGGTAGTGCGAAAACCTTTAGAGAATGAGATATATGGGTGAAAAAGTACAATGTTTACTGTGGAACTATCGTACAATTATTAAAGCTTAACTCTTGTCCGACCAGGCCAAAAAAATCCTCCACTGGCCCAGGGCTTTTCCCTGACTGGTTTTACACCCCTATCTCACCACAGGAAAATGTCAAAACATCCAACTAAACACACACAAACCATGTCTTATGGCCCGTCAAACGGAAGGGAAAACGATAATCTGTCAGATGGTCGTACAATATTGAAGATTTATTCCAATTATATTAGATTTTGGTTTTTAAAACTAATTATGCAATATCAAAGGTGTCGTATGAAATCAACAATTTTCCAGCTTTGAAAGGTCATAACTAAAAAAGTACAACAGCAGCATCATTCACACTTCCCAGGTAAGTAGCCTCAAGTCATGAAAAGAAATGCTGAAAGTTATGTACAGTCGAACCTGCCTTAACGGAAACCTGGAGAAAACAGAAACCTGTCTTAGCGGAATATCCCCACTCCCCCCTTGATATATTCCTCTTTAATTACCTGTAGAAAACGGAAACCTGTCCAACACGGAAACGGCAAGAAAAATCCGCTCCCTTCCGAGTGTTTCACCTGTCTAAGTCTAAGTCTAAGACGGAAAATGCTTTGCCCGCTCAGCCCTGATTTGAAACAAAACTCGCAAGTTTGGTTCCGCCGGCTCTAAACTTAACGCTATGGCACAGAATTCTACACTTATAGAACGGGAACTGTATCACGTGACCTGTGAGGAATTGAAGACCGAAAACAATGGCGTCTTGAGGGCACGATTTATCGTTTTCGGAAGTAACCCTATAGCAAGAGCGGCTTTTACAAACGAGTGAAGAGTGGAACATTTACTGTCCAGTTTGTAATTTTGAGTTACAGAATTCACTGTGCAACTAGAGATTGGAATTAAGGTTTTAAATTGTTGTGTTTTTGGGTGCAACAACAGAAACAGCAGACATAGAGAGTTTATAAATATAAGATCTACAGAACTGTGAAAAAAATCGCAACACGGATGGGATTGTTCACAGCACTTCTAGCTTCCCACACCCATTTTGCAGACGCATATGGCCTACGTAATTTTTTAGTAGCAAAACTTGTTACAAGAAATTTGTTTTACACTGAACATATTTTTTCACTAGATTTATATCTATTTAATGTTCTCAAAACATGCGTTCAATAATTAGCTTTATGTCGCCAGCAGAAGGAGAAAAAAGGACGGACTTGCTTTTAAAATAGATTTAGCTCCAGCTATGAACTTTTTAAAAATCTGTAGAAACCATTGACTGGGATTTTTTTAAAATATTGGGCTAGATCTAGTATTTATTAAAGAATTTTCTTTTTAAAAATTTCTAGAATAATATAGAACCTATAGATGTGTACAAATGTTTGAAAAAAATACTCATCGGTTAAGACGAATTGGCTAAGTCATTGTGTAAAAGTAGGCGAGTCTAGATCTAGGTGTTTGATAGTTCAGTAGCCTAGATATTTGATAAGTTGCGCATCAAATTCTTGACCGCACGCTACAGTAGTAGAGATAGCGTATTATCAGGGGCGGTTTGTTAACTGGACAAGACCGGCGGTGCCGGTCAAATTTTTGTCAACTGGACAGTTGACAAGAGATTTATTGCTGATGATGATTTTCATTCAGTTTTAAGTAAATCCAAACAAACATGTATCAACAGTCAAAAAGCGCCTTGCCGATTTGAAGGCGTTCAAATAGAAAAGTGATTCACAGCTGTTTTGTCGCGTTTGTTTATCACGCCGGCTCACAACTGTTACAGTTAAATCGTCTCCTGTCACGTCGCGGAACTTCGTGCGAGGACAAACCGAACACAGCTCGCTCAGCGATGACGTCAGTCCGCTGGGCAAATCCATCGACAGTCTACAGAGGGAATAGAACATCCCTTATTTGCCAAATTGGCCTCTGTGTTGCCTACAAAATTAAGAATGAGACTGTCTTGAGCAGCACGGACACATGTATTAT
Source organism: Aplysia californica (assembly GCF_000002075.1). Classification (NCBI taxonomy): domain Eukaryota; kingdom Metazoa; phylum Mollusca; class Gastropoda; order Aplysiida; family Aplysiidae; genus Aplysia; species Aplysia californica. The sequence goes on along the minus strand of NW_004797738.1, from coordinate 20,834 downwards.
TTTATCAGCAATACATGTACATGTATTTATCATTCAGCCTTTCTATATCTATTATAAGAACATTTATTGTCAGCATGGCACAAATCTTTTTTTGTTTATTGAATTTTTAGCCACCTATAGTTCCTGTTTGGTATTAATTCATCGCTTTTTCCCCACTAAAAACTTACCTGGCCCTTAGGAGTCTGGCCGGTGAAAGAAGGAATTGTCTAGTTAAGATATATAAGGAGAATTATAACGAGGAGCGACGGGCTCTCGGCTGTCACAGTCTGGGCCGAGAACAGTTAGGCCTACGCCTCCCTTCCCTCCCCCTTTCCACCGTCACCCCAGCAAGACACCAAGTTCTATAATTAGCATTTGACACACTTCCCCACTTTGTTACAACAGTGTTCTGTTCTGAGAACTGAGAAGTGCAATGAAGAACGTTTGATGATATAATGATCGGAAACTGTTGTGTGCTAACTTTGTCCAGCTTTGTATAGCATCTGATTGTAGACTTTATCTGCATGGGACAGCCTCACTGGTACAGTATCAATTGACTTTTTGTCATCATACACTTTCAGTTTGTTTTCTAGGATAGTTGTGTTTCTTTTTCTGTGCCGATCAAGTCAGTTTCTATTAGTCTCAGTAACTTACATCATACGTTATTCGTAGCTTTGTTTCTTGACACTACCATATTTTAGCTCTTTAACATTATATTATAATGTTTACAATGGTGTGTGTGAGTTGGGGAAGGGGTGGGGATGGCGAAAGTAGGGGGAAAATGAGGAGAGAGGAGAGAGGAGAGAGAGAGAGAGAGAGAGAGAGAGAGAGAGAGAGAGAGAGAGAGAGAGAGAGAGAGAGAGAGAGAGAGAGAGAATGTGTGAGTATGTGTGTGTGCGCGCGCGCGCGTGCGTGTGTGTGAGTATGTGTGTGTGTGTGTGTGTGTGTGTGTGTGTGTGTGTGTGTGTGTGTGTGTGTGTGTGTGTGTGTTGTGAAGGAAGGGGGTGGGGGGAGTGAGAAAGAGTCGATGTGAATGACGGCCGGTCAGTTCTATGAACCACGAACCGCCACTGCGTATTATTATTATTTTCATCCGAAACATTAATTTCCGCATCGATACACCTTTTTGGGCCATTATAAGCACATGGAGTCATACTTTAATTAGATCTATGTTACTTTCATAACTGTTTTTGAAAGCATTTTCAATTCCTTTCACTTTCACGTCCCACGCGCGGGCACATATAATTATGATTATAATTTAAGATTCCAAATCTGACGAATGTATTATTAAATAGCGTATAATGCTGAGTTAGCCAATGCATTGCAATGCGCGCTATTATCAATTATTGAATTGTAACAAGACTTCAATTTGATCCGTAACAAGAGACCACTTATTTTTTTATACGTGTTCATGAATGTGTGTTTGTTTACTGTGTGCGGGGATTAAAAATTAAAGATTAAAGATTCCAGATCTGACGAATGTATAATTTATAAAATAGCGTAATAGTGCTGGGTTAGCCGATGCCTTGCGATACACGCTTTTATCAATTAATTGAATTGTAACAGGACTTCGATTTGATCTGTAACAAGACACCACTTATTTTTTCTTATACGTGTTCAAAAATGTGTGTTTGTTTATAATAATAATAATAATAATAAATAGCATTTGTATAGCGCATATCCCCGCTCAACAGCAGGCTCTATGCGCTTTACACTATATTATTACCCCAGCAGACCATAGAACATTCCTAAACATTCTCAGCTTCCTGGGAAGCATACAGTGCAAGCAGCTGATTAAGCGCTCAAACACTAACAAACTGACAAGATCTTTCGCTGTCTATAGCCGGGTACCCATTCTCACCTGGGTGAAGTGAGGAAAATTCGTGTAAAGTGCCTTTCCCAAGGACACAACGTCGGGCCATTGACGGGATTCGAACCCTCGACCTTACGGTTGCGAGTCCTGTTTGTTTACTGTGTGCGGGCATTAAAGATTCCAGGTCTGACGAATGTATTTATTAAATAGCACAGGCCTATATATAGGGCAGTGGTGGCCAACGCATTGCGATACGCACTTTTATCAATTAATCGAATTGAAACAGGACTTCAATTTGATCCGTAACAAGAGACCACTTATTTTTTCTTATTCGTGTTCAAAAATATGTGTTTGTTTACTGTGTGCGGGGATTACAGGGGGACAAGCCCATCCCCTCGACATGTGATCCAGGGTATGGGGATACATTTTTCTCAAAATGCACACAGCTCTGAAATCCTTGACCAGTGATCACTCGCCATGGAACTCTTTCTGTTGTGACTGTAGACACAAGTTTCTTCATTATCACATCTAAATGAGCCTATCATTCATGCATTAGAAATCACACTCTCAACACACAGAAAATGACTTTGAACATATATTCAGGAAACATATTATGCCAGTTCCACTCTTGTTTACTTTGTTTTGCATTATTGGCTTTTATATGTAAACCAATATTTTGAGGCCTTTTCTGATTTTTGTGTTTTTGGCAGCATGTACAATAGGCCTATGTATTTTATGTGCAACCGACACATTCTCCAATCTCTTGTATTTGTTAGACTCGCACGTGCTTTAAAAATAACGCATGTTGTTGTACACACTACTGATGCAAACACAGTCGAGATGAATTCTTAAAGTGAGAAATAATACATTTCCTCAATATAAGCTCAATATATTTATCTCTTTCTAGTAAATTGGAGAAAAGGCTTATATTATTCTTTTTTGCTTGCTTTGGATGGCCTTAAGTTTAATGACAATATTATTGTAGTGAACATGTTACTGTCAGCGTCCCCTTTATCGTAGATGTAGTACTAATCAAGACTATATCTAGATATTTTGCCAACAGAATTAATGTTCATAATTAGTGTTATTATCAAGTGTATTGTGATTGTGAAGATCTTTTGTACCGTAGATCTAGAGATCTAGATATTAGATCTATCTAGATCTAGAAATCTAAATCCCGTCCCATCATTAGAAAAAACAACAAACCAACAATACAAATACAAAAACATTGTAACATTGCCAATTATGACATATTGTTGGCAATAAATATGTACTAGACTATTTCACTATATTTCCTCTTCGAAGAAAGTTTTAAAATACTGATGTAAGGTGTCTTCCAAGCCCTACCTCTAGCATCAGCGTGCATAGCAACGCGAAGCCTCGCTGCGCGGCGCAGCCAAAGGTGCCCTCAACTGGCCGCCATGTTTTAGTTTCAATTCCTCACAGCGAATCGACGATCGCGAAGAGGGAGTTCCGCTTCTATAAGTGTAGAATTCTGTGCGCTATGGTCATGCCGCTGGCCGAGGAAGAGGAGAAGGGGTGCCATTAGGGGGTAGATGTTACCCCATCATGTGAGCCCTGATCGATGCAGATGGTCAGTGGAGTGTGGGTGGGAAATTTCACAATTCCCGTGAGAGTGCTCGAGTAGCGAGCCACTGCGGAAACTTTCGTGGGCAGCTCGAAGCCAGAGGTGTGAAATTAGATTGACCAATGCCTGCCGCCCTGATCGTAAGGCCCGCTGAGAAAAAAGTTCCTCCAATCGTTGTTACATGATGGCAGTGAGGGGTGGCATTGATGGGTGGGGCTAAGGGTGGAATCAAAGGAGAGGTCAAACAGTG